>NC_081771.1:21526071-21808571 GCF_963082965.1 Carassius carassius
TTAGCTGAAAATTTCATTTAGATCTACTTGCAACTAGTTAACTAAAGTGAAACATTACTAGTACTTTACTTTTTGCACATGTATATTCAGCTTGCTAGGATGTGTGGCTATACCTCAAAATTATGAATAAACACTTTTGAGTCAGCAAACTTTGAAAAACTCCACTTAGTGTTAAGGAACCCTGTCTTAAAACCTAGTGAGCTCTCTATTTAGACGTTGATTATACTCCTTTTTTTCTCTATTTAATACTTAATGCTCATCATCTAGTAAATTCTTTTGCTATTTGTCTCGGTTTGTGTAGGCCTACATTGTGTTTGTACTATTTTCATCATACACAGCTAGAAGCTGCAAATGTTTGGAGTTGACGACGTAAAATTAAAAACTGAAAGTGTGTGTAAAAGCTCTTTCAAACACATAGAACAGACCGTCTCTTACCCTGCAGAAATCCATGAGAGCGTCTATATGCAGCTCAAAAAGACAAAAACAGGCTAATTTAACTTTTTAAAACAGGTCAGGCCGTCGCTGCTCCACGCGCACAGACCAAACGACAGTGGAGGCTGGGGCTAGTGGTCACACGGGAAGTTGCCACGAGGATTACATTTCAGTAACTAAAAACACGGATAAATTAAACATACAATTTTTTTAATAACAATTATTTCTGTATAATGTTTGTAACATGAAAAAAAGCCAGTAGTCTTTGCTAATTTGTAACCGCTAAAAAAGAAATTGCGTTTCATAAATAAATTGCCCAGGTCACACCTGTCTGTGTAAATATCAAACCATATAAACACATCAAAGTTAAATAAAAATTAGAAGACATCTTCATTTGAGTGTGCTTTCTGTTTTATTGATATTTAAAACTCTTTATGATAAATAAATAGAGATATAATATTTAAACAACACATGATTTCCTACAGTGACACAGAGGAGTCAGTAAAGCTGGATTTCATTTTTAACCTAGATGAGAAGGAATATCTGGTTTATGCCATCAAGCACATCATAAAAAGGTCTAAAAACTACTAACAGTGTATTCAACAGTATGAATGGCTCCAGATTGCATTAAAATATCTAAAATAACTGGATTGTGAGATACTGTATTCTTCTGAGAGCTGAGATACACCACTCCATAGTCCTAATTCAGTAGTTACACATTCGCAATTACAGAAAATACACATTTCCTGTCAAAGGAGATGTTGCTACAACATGAAAGCAGTGAATTTATACTGATGTTCTTGGGGCTTTTGATTTTGCTAAACCAACAGAAAGTGACTGTGTTCTAAAACTAATAAGAAAATGTTCAGGAGAGTTCAACAAAGTTCATGTTTTCTAAACCAGTTTGAAGTGGTTTCTGGAAACAAATCTACAGTCATCATGTGGATGGTGGATGGCATCAGATGTAAGACATTGCATTCAGTAAATGTGAAAGATAAACACTGCACGGAGTTTCTATTGATTTCAGAAAGATCACAAAGGCAGCAAATGATTCAGTCAGATGATTAGTCTGAGCAGATGGATTTATTAACTAACAAGTTTCTAAATTAAAACTGATGCATCACCATCTTCTCACGGTTCACAGTCAGCGGAGCTCCGCCGCATTCCTTCGTAGTCACGGTGACCAGCACTAGACAACTGCTGCTGACTGTTTTACCTGTGAACAGGAACGGAAGGAGGAGGAGGACGTGTACTGAGGTTTCAAAAGATCACAGGTCAGAAATAAAGGCAGAAAAGTGAAGAATGAAAGAGTTTAACATGCTCAAATAATGGTACTTTTATTCAAACCTACATTAAATATAATGAACATTTGAATTCCTCTAAAATATAACGAATACCACGGAATTTCTGTGATTCTGTGATCACGGAATCCAATGCATGTAGCTATTCACTAATAGTATGACTAACATGTTGGAATTCCTGTTATAGGATTTACTGTTGCAAAGATATGACTTACTAAATGGTTGCTAGGGTACTCTGTTTTGTTGCTAGGGAGTGGCTTGGAAGCTGCCAGTGATGATACTTCCAAGGCTGCTTGCCAATATAAACCGACCCCCATACTTGTACGATGTTCTGATGCAAAGATATACTTAATGCTGTTTTGACATCGACTTTGCAGATGTTTTGTTCCATTCATTGCTACAGTTATCACTGTCAATCAGAGTAATGAATACCTCACGGAACAATTACATTAAAATTTATTTGTATAGTGCTTTTTAAAATACAAATCGTTACAAAGCAACTTTACAGAAAATTACGTTTCTACAATATTTAGTAGTAGCTTAAAAGTGGTTACTGTCAGTTTATGTGCATATGACACGACTTTTCAGAAAAATTAATACAAGACGTAGTCAGCCAGACGATGAACATTATTAACAGCAATTATTATATGATGCAGTCACACTTGTAGCAATATTTATTAGTTCTGTTTGTTGATTCAGGGTTAGCATCATCTGAGGTCCTCTGAGGGTCAGCATCATCTCTTCTCAGTTGTTCTGGATCCAGACTGGAGCTTGTGTAAATCCTAGTTCCCACGAGATAAAGATCCCAGCAGAAACAGAGAAACAAATAGAGACATCATTAGCATAGCAGCTGTTCCAACAAAGTAAAATTAACCCATTTAACCCAAGCGAAAGAATAAGAAAGCGCATTTGTTCAGATACAACAACAGTCACATATTATGAGATGCATTATTTGAATGCTTGGCGAAAGAGATGTGTTTTTAATCTAGATTTAAACAGAGAGAGTGTGTCTGAACCCTGAACTTTATCAGGAAGCCTATTCCAGAGTTTGGGAGCCAAATGTGAAAAAGCTCAAAAACATTTGTGTTAAATCAGAGATATATTTATCAGTTGAACATGTTAAACTCTCTATATGAATGTCAATACATTCATTCTTTAATCATTCTCCAGTTTTGTCTTGCCTCTCTACAACCATTACAATATCTGGCTATATAATTTAGTGACTGCATATTCTGATTCCAATTTTAATTTTACCTGATAACAAGCAAATTAGTTAAACTTAAGGAGGTTAATAAATATACTGTATAATTCAAGAAACTAAGACTTCACTATTTCAGATGTTTAAAAATGTATATATATTTGTAATTTTGTTTTGTGTAAATTCTTTAAATTTAACCTCTGATGCATTTTGAATAAAAAACACATTTTATAAAATCTAATAAAAAATACTCCTGAGATTAACTGTATTTCAAATTATGTATGTACAAACTAAACCACCTGGGTCTTATAACTGACACCTGAAACTGCAACCGTTGCTATATCATCCAGTTCGGTAGGTCATGCTGTCACAAAAAACTAGGGTCCTATAGCCGGGGTTCTAAAACTGCAGCCTCCAGTTGTGCACAGTTGTATTTTATTGAAGCATCCCTGGGCGCCATTGGCTAGCGGACCCCCACCTGCTGTTAGCATTCCATTGACTCCCATTCATTTTGGCGTCACTTTGACAGTGAATTTACATCTGAAGCTTTAAAGACTCCATTTGTCTATTCATTATTTCTAAAGAAACACAAAATTTATAAAAGGCCCCATTACCTTGTATCTTACGTTGTGGCCCCGTAGAAGCAGTTTATTGTAAAAATAGGCTAACAAGGGGATTCCGCAAGATGGCGGAACGGGCAAGCAGCACTTTGTGAGCTCTCATTCACATGCCCCAGAATTTTTACCTCAAAATTAAATGTGATTGGTTTAAAGGTTAAAAATAGTAAACTGAACTTTTAACTAAGGGGTTGAAACACCTTATTCCAGACATTTATAGCCCAATCGAAGTTTTAATTGAAAATGCCAAGCGGAAAGTCAGACGTTAAATCAGCCGCTACCTCAGGCCAAGCAAACACGGACCATGGTTACGCACAGATGGAGGTTACAACCTCCAGGGGTGAGACAAAGAGAAAAAGTTCCCTGTAGGATTATCCTTGAACAGTCCATTTCATTAAATGAACCCAACACCGCATTCCACAGATCTGAACGATTCTCCATCGAACCATTTGTGTGTCATAAAACAGTCATGGTGCCGAGATGGCTAAAGGAGATGTCAACCCCCCCTTTCCCTTGTTGTGCCTGTCTAATCTCATACCAGCGACACCAGGACAGCAGGAAAAGATTTCTCTTTGTTCCCCAAACTAAAGACCAAATGGTCAAGAAACCCTGTGGTGACCCCGATGCATAAATCCCCAGCCTTATCAGAAAAACGAAGGATGCTAAGGCATTCCTATGGCCCAGGATCACCACAAACCTTAAACAAGGGAACACCCCTTTTTTCTGAAGATACAAATTCCAGAGACTTGTGTCTCCAAAACCAATAGACTGAATTTAACCCACTTGTGGTTTAATAAACAACGGTCTCAAAATTGCTTCCAATAAGCTGAATTGATTACCAGTATTTACCTCACATATATCTTAAGTACCATGTATGTTTTATATAACCTGTGGAATTCTTTCTGTGTGTTTAACTTTCATTACAGCCTATTCGTAAGTGCTTACCGGCAAAGCCAACCAACCAATCACAAAAGAGTGCTGTCCCTCAGAACACATCATCGATCGACTGCCAGCCAATCAGCACCAGAGATTCAGTCTCCAGCAACTTCCAGCAACGCGCCCACATGAGCATCTAAATGCAAGTACACAATATCTCCTAATTCTGGCTGAAACTGGTTCAAATATTATTAAGAAAACAAACTAAGATTAAAGTGCTAGTAGATTGATTCTCTCAGGTTGCGGTCAAGAAATAGTGTCTAACGCTAGACACTTGGGACTCCATTCACCCTCCGTTAATAACATCACTTTTCTCCGTCACTGTTTGAATGAATGTTTGTGTGTTTTCGTTAGTTTAGTTTGTGTGTATTAGAGTAGTTCAATAAAGTCTTGGTTGATTTTACATACATTTTACAAGCGTCTTGTGCTGTGTGCTTACAAGTTACTGCCTTAAACTGTAGATTCTGTTACCTTGCTCATAATCAATTATCATAATTTTATAATATTATTACCATAGGCCACGGGATAATATTTTGTCCAAAATTGATAAAATACCCTAATCTCAATTTATCGGTGGACGAATGGTTGATAAAGTGTTAAATATTAATTCTGAATAATTTGCATATTAATTCGGTTCTTATTCATTGTAATTCAATCCCCTTTGAGTTGTATTGATCTTAATTCCCTTATTAATCCTACATCCCCTAAAAACTCCAACGAAAGGTGAAGTGCCACCTTCGAAGGTAAAAACCTCAGAGGATTCGTCTGAAGTGCCAAACGCGTTGAAGCCATAGAAAAGCTCACCTCCAGAATTGACCGCATCGACGACCAGCTGAGAGAAAACGCTGTCATGGTGGCTAATGTTACCAGACTAGTGGAGCTGAATGTCACTGAGATTAAAGAGTGCAAGCTCAAGATTCAAGCGATAGAAAAAGAAATAGGGATGTCCAGATCCGATCTCGTGATCGGAAATCGGGCCCGATCGCGTGGTTTCAGACTCGATCGGAATCGGATGTTACCTCCCGATCAGGACTCGAGTCGGATATATATTCTCATTATTTTTTAACACATCTTTAGTTATGCGGTGGCATAGAGTTAGACCCTTTTGACTCCACACAGAAACAGTAACGCGTGCGGCATGACATTACTTTGTTTTCAAGAGATGGTGTGAAAAAATATAGATTCAAACTCAAAGAAACAGGATAGTCTGTGCATGACCTGATATTTCATTCGGACCCAGAATACAGCGAGATGAACATCACAGAGCGCTAAACTCTTTTAATTGCCTATACTACCAGTCAGAAGTTTTTGAACAGTAAGCTTGTTAATGTTTTTTTTAAAGAAGTCTCTTCTGTTCACCAAGCCTGCATTTATTTGATCAAAAGTAAAGCAAAACAGTAAAATTTTGAAATATTTTTACTAGCCTATTTAAAATAGCTGTTTTATATTTGAATATATTTCAAAATGTAATTTATTGAACATCCTGGATCTGTTTTTTCGCTCTTCTTTATTCTTTTTTTTAATGTATTATAGAAGTATCGGATCGGGACTCGGTATCAGCAGATACTCAAAATCAAATGACTCGGACTCGAGGGCAAAACAACCTGATCGGGACATCCCTAAAAAGAAATGCTCCATCTTGTAAAGGACAACGAGGAGCTGAAAGATAAAGTCACAGAGATGGAGCATTACAAGAGACGATGGAACCTTAAAATACATGGTTTCAAAGAAAAAGTCAACAAAAACACCAGAGACATTGTCAAGAGTATCCCTTCTAGATTAGCGCCGCGGTGGGACACATCGATGGATTCGGTAGTTGATACTGTGCACTGCATCAGGAGAAAAGAAGAGGGAAGAGACCGTCAGGTTATTATCCAGTTCACCATGAGATTTCACCGTGACGCCATCTGGAAGCTATCCAAAAACTCTAAGGTTTGCAAAGATCTGGGAATTCATTTCAAGCAAGACTTTTGCAAAGCTGACAGGGAGGCTCGTGCAGCTGCATGGCCGAAGATGGAGCAGGCCAGGGCGGCAGGCCAGAATGTGTACTACAGAGGACATGTGGGCTACATCAACGGTAACAGGGTTACTCTGGATTAGACAGCGCTTTGGACAAAAGCATGTAATTTACCTCTTAAGTAACAGATTGAGATTTATACCTCGCCTTATACAGAATTCCGGCGAAACACGGAAGTAAAGCAGAGCCGCCATTACTGCGTGCCTTGCTGCTAAGGAAGTAGCAGAAGTAGCGTGTTGGTCCCGTAGGCGGCTGTAGCAGATGTTAGCTGTACGAAAAGTTATTTTGTCCAGTGATGCCGGGAAGAGAGTGTTGTGTGGTTGGCTGTTTTAACAACAGCACAAAACTACAGGCCTGGAATAAAACCGTTTGTGAAATTCATGAACCTTTGTTGCACATTGACCGCCCATGTTTACGGCCATACGGATTACACAGAGTTCCTGGTCGAGCGGAGGAGCATTTATTGTTTGAATTTCGTAATAAAATTGACAGAATCTGAGAGATGAGATTTTTTTTTCTATCATAAGTATCCCGCTCGGTCTTGTCTGTCAGTCTCCGTGTCCTCTTTGCTCTGCGATTTTTCTGTGCGTGAGAAAATGTGTGGCGTGAGAGCATCTGAAAAGCATCAATTGTGTGTGTCTCACATTTTATTGCATTTGTATTAGTTGTTTGAAGAGTAAAAAAAAATCTGTGGGTCTTAACGCAATTACAATCGGCAAGTCGGTCGAACTAAAAGGGGGAAAAAATAATTAATTGGGTCGGTCTGGTTATTTGCAAACAATAATATTTTTAAGGATGGCCTAATAGTTATTTGAAGGTTGTGAACATATTAGCAACACAGCTAGTAATGACAGCATTAGGTTTTATTGTTGTCATCAATTAATGCACTTCTTAATTCCATTACATTACATATTTTTACATTATTACATTATGTTGTCAAAACAATTACCTTTATCAGTAAGTTTTGGCCACTGCCTGACATCATCTACCCTTGGCTTGATAGATCTCCCTCAAAATATACAAGACATTATTACAATGCCATATTGCTTAACTTTTGTAGTGCGATTAATTTAATAGATGTATGGCGGACTAAAAACTGTTGTTTCCAAGCCTTCACTTGATTTAAGCCTGATGGTTCAGTAAAATCTAGATTAGATTTCTGGCTGGTCTCTGAATTTAGATCTTGTCTGGAGCCAAGCTCTACAGTTTCTTCGGCACCTTTAACTGACCACTGTATGGTTAAACTTATTCTGAAACCTGCTAACACATATCAAAGGCCAAAAGGGTACTGGAAATTTAACTCAAGCCTTCTAAACAGTGAAACTTTTTGTCAAAAAATTTGAGCTATAATAAATAATGTGATGCAGGGGATGGTGGATGATGACCAACAGAGTGTGTACTTTATCAGTGTTATAGTTAAACAAATCAAATGCAAAATAAAAAAAACTTGTATAGCCTACTATCTGATACAAATGTTGTATTATAAACCAGTTTTACTAAATTTTGTTCCTGAAATCCACACGTTTAGAAATTTAAGAACGTCTAAGTAATTAATACATCTAGAATACGAATTCTAAATTCATGGGAATTAGTTATTAATTCATAGTTAGCAGCTCTCACTTTGGCTATGTAAACTTTGGTTCGTTTAAACGTAATATAATAAAAGTTAATTTAATATCGTTACTCACAGTCTGATTGTCCATGTCGTCCATCTCAAATGAGTGTTTTAGTTGATCCAGTTCGGTAGGTGGCGCTGTCAGAAAAAACTAGAGTCCTATAAGCAGGGTCCTATAGGCTGGGTCCTAAAACCGCTGCCTTCTAGCCAATTTGGGTTGTTAATGATGTTCAATAAAAAAATTTAATAAAAAAGCTCACCGGCGCCATTTTATGCACCTAGCCCATTGCGAATAAAAGACATTTATCTCAAAACAAGGTTAGTGCCCCATGAACTTTTGGCGTTCATATGAGCATATAAAATCGCTTAGTACAGCCGTAGCTGGTTTTAAGTCTACCATGTATGGTTACATTTTTATGGCTTATACCAGAGCCCGTCTACGGAGAGTCTTCCCACTCCCTATTAAGTCCTATTGTACCGAATTTTGGTTGCAGTTCCACCAGAGTTCCACTGGGGGCGATCGCCATGAGTGCAAAATGAATGGTAGTCTATGGGGCTAGACGGCTAAATTTGTCCCTTTCATCCGATTGCCGATGAGAAATCTCAGATCTGATTGTAGGTTTTGCAAGTTCAACATAGGTTATAGGTCGAAAGTTGAATAAACGAGTACTTATGTACTTTCGATGTCAGGGATCTGCAAGAAATGGGACCCAAATGCAGAATGAGCAGACAAGGGTATTTTATTAACAAAACATAGACTGGAACAGCTGGGGGAATGTGCAGTGAAACGGTTCAAACAGATGGGCAGGGCAGACAATACGGGCAGGAGGGATGACCACAGAGATGGTCCAAGATGAAAATTCAATTCTAAAAAAAATTCTAAATCAAAAAGAGAAAAACAAAAACTAGATTAGGATGTGCACAATCAAAAAACAAGAACTAGATAAAACTAAAAGGCCAAAAAGGAACCGAGGATAAAGACTAACTAGACAAGAGATCAAAAACAACTTGAGCTAGATCAAAAGGATAAATTCTGGCCCAAGAAGCAGGTAAACACCAAAAACGAACCAGCAAAGACACAAGGAAAGAGAACCCTATATATAGAGCAGTACACATGAGGATCAGGTGAAAACAATCAAGCAGCCTAGGGCTAAACAAGGGGGCGTGACCAGGGGTAACAAGGAGGTGGGACAAGGGGAGCACGTGGCAGACACGAACAAAGACAGAACCATGTGCTTAGACACAAAACAAACAAAGAAACATGGAACAGAGACAAGATGGACAGGACTGTCAGGGCAGGATCCTGACATTCGATTTCTTACAGGTTGAGTTGTTGTTGCCCATAACAAGCTAGCATTCTGCTAATGAACGCTGATTGGTCAGTGAAGGACTGATTATGACCAGAGATACCGCTTGATGGCATCCGAATCAGAATCAGCGGGATCAGAATGTTAAGGCGGACTTTTTCGCCCAAGTCTTTCTTTTCAATGCAGCAACTTTTTTTTTGGTTGCTGGCACTTTTATCTGCCTATTGTAATGTATGTACTGTGAAATTTACACTGAAAATAAATTGAATTTGAATACTTGTGTTATTCTTGTGTTAAGAAATACCGGATACATATGGTATAGTATTGCCACCTTAAAAAAGCACAAACAAAATGTCACGCTCAATAGTGCTAAATATCAATAAAAATTTTAAAAGGAAAAAAATGCCTCGCAGGTGTGCAATGATAAATTGTTCTAATAGTGGGCAAGGGTTGTCCTATTTCTCATTTCCCAAGGACGAAAAAAGGTAACCCATGTGGACTGTGTTAATTATCAAAGCCTACCTAAATTTACGGTGGTTCACGTGGGAGGGAAAGTTGGCCAAATGCCAAGTTGGCTAATATCCAAAATCGGCCAGGTTGCGCGGGCTACCAAACATCGTTACGATACGTGTTGTTGGGAGGGGGACTCTTCCCTTACTCGATTGCTACATACAAATTGTTTTGTTCATATTTTAACTTCTTCACTGAATCACCTTCCACAGACTGAATGGGTTTTTTAGGAGTTACCCAACGGCTCTGGAAAGCACCATAGACATTCTCTGAAAGCACCAAAGTGACTGAAGGATTGCCGTAAAGCAGTATCTCTGGTCGTAAGATGTGTATGACGTCATTGACATTTTAAAAGACTTTTTAAAGCAAATAAGTGACTCTAAAAAATCTAACATCCAGCAATGTGTAATTTCTTTGCATCTCCTTTCAAATACAACATTTAAATTACTAGACAAAAAATTACATCCTGAGAAAAGTGGATTTTGAGGGGTATACCGCCATTGACCTCCATTCATTCTGCACTTGTCCTGTGAGCGCCCTCATATGGAATCAGAGTGGAACTGCAACCAGTTCTGAAGCCCGGAAGTGTAGTGAGAGTGAAACTTCTCACCATATTAGACATTCTCTGCTTATACCCCAACTTTCAATGGAGAAATTGTGTTGAATTCTTACTTCCGGTGTAATGAGAAGTCGAGTCCCACTGCGAAATCCATAGACAGTAAAAGAAATGGACACAGTGACCCCACTGGAATCAACGGAGACAAGTGAAGTCAATTAGAAGTATTCTGATTAATTATCTCCCTTGACTTTATGCCTCCGCGTCCCCCCAATCACCTCATACACAGTAAAAGATTGCCTGCGAGCTTCTCCTCCTGTCCATACGGTAATTTCTCTACTGTGCGACAGAGAGTCGCAGGTTATGATGCAATCATTAGCCATTTTTTTACAAAAACTGCTTCTATGGGACCATAACGTAAGATACAATGTAATGGAGCCTTTTATACAGTTTCGTGTTTCTTTAGAAATAATTCATGTACAAATGGAGTCTTTAAAAGCCTCAGATGTAAAGTTATTCGCTGTCAAAGTGACGCCAAAATGAATGGGAGTCAATGGAATGCTAACAGCAGGTGGGGGTCAGGCTGAAATCAGGTCCGCGTAGGACCAAGGCGGTAGCCAAAATAATTTAGTAAAAGCAAAATACAGAATGTAATTGATGCTTTTTAAATGTCATAAAACTAGCAACATCTCATAAATAATGCATTGTAATTAGTTTTAATTTTTAGTTACTAGAACGCCTCAGCACAGCTTTTGAATATTTTTTCCAGTTATAAAATAATAATTCAGTTGTGATGACTACAACCCGTATAATTGTAAGTTATAATTAACAATTATAAACTATATAGCTCTATTTTTAGTAACTTTCTTCCTAGCTTCAATGCCTCTTCCCCTCTTGCGGGTGCGCGCATGTGGGCAGCTCCTGTAGCAGCAGGGGTGGTAGCCATGGTAGCGAGGGAGAGTGACAGTCGCCCAGCCAATCATATTTAGTAGCTGTGTTTATTGCAGCCCCGAGAGGACTACAGACACACAATTTTTATACTCTCCTTTTCAGAGTACTAACATTTTAATTATGTATTGGTATATAAAGACAGTTTAAACAAATTTGGGAAACAAGTTTTTTTAGGAAAAAAAACCTGCCTACCCTGCCTTTAACTGCCTTTTTTTTATACAGTCACAATTAAATATAATTGAAGGTATTTAAAAGTATGTTAGTAGATATATTATTATAAGTTGTACTATGCAGTAGAAAAAAAGGAACACATTTTTTTTTAATCGGTGCTAAATAAGATAAAAGATAAAACTAGATACTACTAGATTAAAAAATAAAAAAAATTTTGTTGTCTTCCCTCTAGCCAAATAGGTTGGAAACCTTCAACACCCATAATGCACTAGGCATGTTGCCATCTAAGGCCACTCCCACCATTCTGCTATGGTTACGCTTGACCAGAGTCAAATAGCACCTTGCTTTAGTAGATAATACTTTTTAGCAAACTTTTAGTCATAATGGTGTCAACTTGTATTGTTCCCTCCCGGGTGTAATAATTCAAAGAGTAAATGTTTAGCGGGAGTGAGTTACTTTCAATTTCCAGTGAACAATCCAGCCCATTGTAGGCAGTGGTTAAAGGCTGTAAAGAATCATAAGTACAGAGAGAACGCGCGGAAAATAATAAGGATATGATGAGATTCTGCACCTCTGAGCAATCCGTGTGTGTCTCGAACGAGCGGTTCAACCACATTAACCAGAAAGTTACTCAGGTCATCGGTTGTCTTGTACCACTGTAACGCCTCCACGATGAATAAAGTTCTCATGACTCAGGCATCGTCTCAGCTCCACAATGAAAGCATTGCCTGTTTTTTCAGTACAGGAATTCGTTGTTTTCTGAAAAAGCAGAAGACAGAATACATTTACTTCAATAAACATGGCCTGTTCCTTTTAATGTCCAAATCCATTTATTGTGATAATCTAACTAAATTAGAAGGTAAGCACTATCAATCAAAGGGGATTATTATTTTTATTTTTTATTTTCTATTAATGAATCATTCTGAAGACTGGAGTAATGCTGCTGAATATTTATTTTTGCTATCACATGAATAAAATACTTTAAATAATAATAATAATAATATATATATATATATTTATTTATTAGATAGATGATAGATATAGACAGATATTTATAGTACATTCTGATATTGTAAAATAATATGCATTTTTAATATGAATAAAAACGCCTCTTTTACCGCCGCGGGTACCGCCGCCGTGGCGTTTGTAAAGTGCATTTGCAGCCTTTGACCGCTGAGTGGCGCTTTAACCACGAGTTATCAAACAAGCGCATCAAAGCACATTTTCGCTAATAGACGTCCGTTTTGCCTCACTGATGTGTTACATTTGACTGCTTCAGTCACGGAAAATGAAAGAAAAACACTATAGTTTAAATATTTAATATATTTAATATTCACAGATGAAAGTTTGGTATTTATGAAGTTATGTGCATTTCTTAGAACGAATTCAAGCAGGATAAATGTCAAGCCTGTGCCTGAGTCTGTGCTTATATTTTCTAAGCTACATGATATTAAACCATATTTTAGATTTGACACATTTAAGAGGTGTGCAGTATTATTTATATTATATTAATTATGCGTTATATTATTCAAAAGAAATTTGGTTTACTTTGCATCGGAGCATTAAAAGTGGTAGCCTATTTTAGGGGAGTAGGCTACATGGATTAATGTGCAAAATGTCAATATTTTAATATATTATGCCTATATTTTAATTTATATTTTAAATATAAATATATTTTTTCCTTTAATAAAACAACATGCATTTTTGTTATTCGTTACCTGTCCTTTATTTTGACATAACTTATTGGGGAAAAAACATTTGTCTTTAAACTGATTAAGAAATTGTTGCATGTTTAAATGTGAAGCACTGTATAATTTCGTTCCCATTATTTAGGCCTAATTTGCCTAAAACAATAAACGAATAAATTTAAACCGGCACGATTAAATCTTTGAAACTCTAACGAATTAATAAAATGTCCTCACAATTAAACTCTCATTAGTTCTCTCATTATAATCAACAACATTCACACAATGTAAAAAAAAAACTTTAGTAATTGACAACTAAAGTAATTTTAAAGGGAACCTTCTTTACTTGCTTTTAAAGTAGGGTAACATCAAAGTTGTCATCTGTGCCCCACAGCGAAAAGTGTGTCTAAACTTGATGACATCACACTATAGTGTCAAATCATCTGAATGCAGTGTCAGAACATTTCATCATAAACAGAACGAGCATCAGTTCACTGAGGGGGATCGAGTCCAGTGCATCCATCACTGTGTTCTGTTGTCTTTTGTTGGATTGTTCCACTTGTGTCTGGTGTAGACCTGGCGTGCGTTTTTTATTGTTTTATTTTACAGCCCAGCTTGTTTTAATGTTTTTATTAAATATCTGTATTGACTGCATGGTCATATTATCGAATTATTTACTGCCATGCGACCTACAAAAGTAAAGCTTGGCGAGTCGATGAACGAGCATCGCTGCAGGTTGATTTTTGGCAGATGTGCTGTGCTTGTGCAGCCGCGGTTGTCTTCATTTCGTCGGGTGAAATATCTCTCTCACTCCGCATCAGAGTCTGTGAGAAGCAACAACTTCCCCTCCGCGCGCTCTGATACCAGAAACACGCTCCGCCTTCACTCCATGGATAAAGTATTTCAGTATGTTTGAAATGTTATGTTCATAAAATAGCATATTAAATATAATAAAAAATTAAAAAAATAACTGGAGAGTTTCAAAGTGGCTTAAGCTATGTGTAAACTTTTTTCCCTATATCACATGCCAAACTAATAACATTGTAAGCATTACATCTTTAATTGCTGCTTTCTGCTGTGAAAATTTTGTTTGTGATGAAAATAACAGTACATTTTTGTCAGTTTTTTTTTCTAAACAGATCGATTAACTTCAAGATTTCAAAATCAGATAGTATGCTGATAATGTAGCATTGTAAGATTACATTTGTTTGAATGCATTATTGCAAAAGCGATTGAGTGTGAATCTGTTTAAATCATGCTTTAACTCGAAAATAATCAGTAAAAGAAACAGACAAACTCTTAACATCCCGCTCGACTCTTGCAGTCAACGTTCTGATCAAGCTAAATATGTTTAACATGAATTCTTGCTGAAAATGCAGTTATATTATGGGCTGTTGGCATGAATTGTACTCGTGACGGAGCGCTCTTGGAGCGAGTGAAAACCACGACGCTCATATTCAAGTGTTTGTGCAAAAATTATTAATGTGCATTAATCACTTTAATTTTTTCATGATAATAAATCTATAATTTTTTAATTAACATAATATCGTGGTCTCACATAGGTACATTAAAAATATATCTACAGAAAGCTTGAAATGTTTTTTAAACAAAAACGAATAGTGTAATGTGTGAATGTTGCATTTCTCTCGTCGGAGAGAGCCAGCACTGTGAATATAGCCAAAACAACAGTCCTATATAAACCAGTTCAGCAAGTGAAAGCCTCATAAGACACTGTCCATATGAAAGAGCAATTCACACCTTTATCTCGACCCCCACAAGCCATGAATAACTACCCAAAACCCAGCCCCCTCCAGCTGAACAGAATTCGGTCTGTGTTTTGGCTCTGAGGAACGGTGTGTTGCTGGGCTGAAACATGCCTGCACTCAAGCAGCACTACTCTTTGTATTCATAATTTTCTCGCAGCCCATATTATTATTTTCACAAGACCATAATGCTAATAACAAATCATCAATTAATAATTAATAATTATTTTACGAAAATCATTGTTATTTGTGATCGTGGATGTTTGCGGAAGGCTTTAAGACCAAGCGGAATCCTCTATTCCTGCCTCACAGCGCGCGGGACTCGCGCTCAGTGATGCAGCTTCAATGTCTGCGGTTTGACTTTACTGAATCAGATTGAGGCGAATAGAACTTATTGATCATGAGCCCAACATTTAGCAAGGCAGGAAAACATTCATTCTAACGGAAGGAAGATGAATTTCATTGAAGACGAATTTCATTGAGCACATTGAGCAATTAAAACCTTTTTTTAAACTTGAATTTAAATACTATTAAACTAACTTTAAATTCTCAAGGAGTTTATAAGTAAAAAAAGTTCTAAATGAACTTGTGTTAACAATATAATTAGAACTAACAATATAATTCGATTTTTTTAAATGAACAATTCCTGTATAAAATGGGACAGCAACCTTTATATCAGTGGTTCTCAACCTTTTTTTCCAGCGGGCCGCACTATGGTCTAAGTGCAAGTCGCGTTTTTGCTTAATTAAAGTGTAATATTAATTATGCAAGAGAAAAAAAGACTCCTGGGTCTCTTAAAATGAACAGCTAAGTTTCCTTTTTTAGAAAAAAAATATTTGTATTTTTTAAATGCATAGAATGCAATGCATACATCAAAAATAAACATTTAATTATTACCCATTGTTTCTCTGTCTGTACTTGTACTGTGAACAATGACAATAAAGTTGACAGATGAATTAAGTGCATTTAAGTGCCATTCAGTTGTGGTTTTAAATAAAGCATTTTCTGAGATGCACATTAAACATTAAACACATAAAACATTCATTTATCTTTTAATTATTGAAAATTAACCTAACTTTTTGGTAAGGGGATTTACTATTAAAAATAAAACATGGAAGAAATGTTGTGAGATTAAACCTAAATCCATTCATTAACAGAGACACGCAGAACATGCTGGATTCATATTTAAATAGACTGTTCCAGCTTAATATTTACAGATATTAGTCCATATCGTGATTTGATGTAAGTGCAATGACCTATTTTTGATTAATTCAGTCAAAATGTGGCAAATTCCGTGCCATTCCGCGCGGTAAACTGTAAATTCCGTTTTTATGACTGGATTCCGCGATTCCCTCCGCGTTTTCTGCATCGCGGAAATTATAGGGCCCTAGTTGTGGTATGCCAGCTCTATCTTGCAATGGACACACACCACAAAGTTCTCTTTACGTTTGCCCGCGCCCTCAAATCAAAACACTGCTGACTCTTTGCAGTATGAGATTTTGGATGCAGCGCTTGTGTCTCCTTCCGCTTTGTGGGAGACGTAAACGCGTTGTGTCACGTTAAAAAAAATCAGCGCGAAAGAACCTGACGTGAGATTTAAAATAAATTTGCCTCATATGCAATTTTGCTTTTGAAGCCTACTGACCACGCGCACCTGTCCGTGCGGTCGTCTGTTCAGAGCCTCGGCACACACTCTCCAATGACTATTTTTACGTCACGCCTACCTAGCGTCCCATAGCGGACTCGCGGACGCAGAAAGTTTGACAGAGGCTTTAAGATGCAGGCTTGCATGACCTGATGCACAACATTTCAGAAAATGTGCGTTCACAAATGTAGCCTATTTTGATCCATATGGAAAACACTTTTGAATTTAATAATATGAGGTTCTCTCCAGAGATGTGTTGCCACATTTCTTCAATTAAGGATTGCTACGTAGTGTATGGTGTTTCTATTTGCCTGAACTTCTTCAAGTGAGTTGCGGGGCAAAAAAAACGAAAATCCAGCACTTCTCCTTCAATACTGATACTGCGACTATTCACAGTTTGTACATGTTCATTTGCTGGCATTTTTTTAATTTCTTTTTTTTTTCTCCCTCAAAAAACAAATTTGTCCATTCTGATGCGCAATTTTAACTTAAAGGCAATTTACCTAATGGCTGTTGATGACTATTTGAATTGAATTCTGCCAAAGTGCGCGGTTGTATGTGTTCGTTAAATGCTTATGCCATTTACGCTAAAAATAATAAATCCATGGTATCCCCATGTATGAAAGTTAGATATCTGGGTCTTTTATGAAGTGAATTTTACCTGAAATGCTTTTTTCTTTTTTTGTAAAAAAAAAAGCCTATTTAAATAAATATTTATTTATTTATAGAAATTTAAAATATTTAAATCCTCCAAAAACTGTACAAAGTATGGTAAAAACATAAATGAACAGAGTAAAATTATATTTGTAAAAAAATTAAATATTTTTCTATTACAAAATTAAATGTTATTGTCTGGGGTCAAAAAGACCCCGAGTGTCACTACAAATGAAGACCATCAGAGGGTTATAATGTAGGCCAAAAATGAGCTTCCCCTCTTTGAAAGACCAGCAGCCGCCACTGGTATCCTCTGAGTGGTTACCTCAGTAAAAGTGCCTTTACCCCTCGGTTCAACAAACATGGGCTTCACTTTCTCAATGCGACCTGCATGTCCACTAGCCTGAGAGAGTGAAGAGGATTGGTGCATAGTAAATTAAATTCTAAAGTTGGCAAAAGATGAACAAGGTACAGAAATTTACAAAGAAACTTAAAAAAAAGAAAAGAAAAAGTATTTCATTTATTTTAAAACCTAGCAAGCGTAAGAAACATGCTGTCTAACTTTTAAACAAATCATTGTTTTAGTTCTGTTCAATAAATCATCATGATTTTTTTTTCTCGAAATCAGTCTGAATCAAAATCACAACTCGTCACTTAAACTGATCATCTCCAATTTGAACTGGTCAGTCAGCGCCAGCAACATGCTGTATATCTTTAACAGACTTACCCTCCAGAACTCCAGAGTCTTATCCATCACCAGATACGAGGGGAAGAACACCAGCAGTCCATGAGGGACCAGTGTCAGATTGACTGCAAACCCAATCATATGAATATCATCATGCTGATCATCAGATCATTCTTGATAAGAGTTTAAGATCAGCTGCTGTGCTAGTCTTACCAAGAGTGTTTCCCATAGACGACATGTTTTCAGGAACAAACCTTCAAAAACAAAAGAGCAGTTTACAAGCCTCCTAATGGCTCACATTTAATCTTTCCCGAGTAAATAAACCGTGGGTCGCAAGACTGAGTGAGTAGGTTGTGGGGATGTGCAGTCAAATAAACAACAACAAATGTAATTTAGTTTTTCTGTTGCAAGACGTGCATAAAAGCTGATGACTCTTCTGTCAGACGCAGTTTAAATAAAGCGTGTCTGAGAAAAACTTGTTGTCCTGCTTCAGTATCTGTTGTCAGGCTACTGTATGTCAGAGCCATTTTTCTGACTTGTTTTGAACCTCAGAAAAATAACTTTCCTGTCCTGTCAGCTATTACACTGCACTCATAGGGTGCACTGCGGTGGCACACACTACATATCACTTGGTTATAAATAAAGCACAAAAATTACCAAAAAGTACCAGTAAATTCGGTAACTGGTACTTGTGTTAGCTGGGAAGAATTTGCATGCAGCTATGATGTTCATTCTATTAACCAGGAGCAGTTTCCATTTCATTAATAGTTTATGCTAGTTTATGCTATTTTTTTATTTTTATTATGGTAACTGTTGTTTCTGTAACCCCAAAATGCCACTTTATGTTTTACTTTGTGTCATTGTGTATATTGTTAAATGACTGTGGTGGCTCACACCAACTTACTAACTTTATTGTATTTAAGGGATGGTTCCCCCAAAAATGAACATTCTATCATTACTCACCCTCATGTCGCTCTAAAGCCATAAGACTTTCGTTCATCTTCAGAACACAAATTAGATCTTTTTTGAGAGATTTATGTCCATCCATTGACAAGTCTAAACAACTTCCACTTTGACGCTTCAAAAAGTCCATAAAGAGATCGTAAAGCTAATCCATATTAATTGAGTGGTTTAGGCCAAATTTTCTGAAGAGACTCAATAGCTTAATTTGATGAACAGATTGAATATTGGCTTTAATTCACATATAAACATTCATCACACATCAGATATGGTAAACAGAAGCTTGAGCATGTTCACTTGACGTGAGAACCAATGAGGTTCATTCTCATGTGTTACGCAGCACGTTTGAGCTTCTACTAGAACTCTAAAACCTTCTACTAGGTTTGTTCTTGAACGTCAAGCAGGTTCAGTTGAGGTTCCGTTTATGTTCTGTTGATCAATGTTTATATGTGAATAAAAGACTAATTCAATCTGTTCATCATATAAAACGATCAAGTCTCCTCAGAAAATTTGAACTTAAACACTTAATTCATATGGATTAGTTTTACGATCTCTTTATGAACGTTTTTCATTAAGATCATTTGTGTTCACTTCATGTGTTCCAAGAATGAACGAAAGCCTTCCAGGTTTGCAATGAGATGAGGGTGAGCAATGACATAATTTAAAATTTGGGGTGAAATACTATTTTAAAACTGCTATTAAACAGCCTTACCTTATAGGCTACTTTTTATTCATCAATATTAGTCATATCCTTAAAATTAATGTGCAGGTTAAGTAAAGTCTGATGGAATTTCTTTTATGTAAAATTCTTACAAAAATTGGGTCACGGGTTTAATGACCATGGGAGAATGTGGATCCCATGGCCAAAGCAGTAGAGAACCACTGATATAAACTTCTTCTATGGTACTTTTTGGACCTTGACATCCTATGGTCAAATATAAATTACATTTCTCAGATCAAAATAATAGCACCTGGGTTTGAAATAGAAAGTGGGTGAATAATAAATGACAGTATAAAACAGAGGGTGTTGATGTGACTAAACAGCCCTTGATACACTACACTACTTGAAACACTCACCTCCTGTCAAAGGCTCTGCTCAACTTCACGCCGTCCGGACCTTTTTCAATGATACTGACGGAAATCTGATCAGGCTGGATGACATGAAGATTCTCCAAGGATACAGGGAAAGGACTGCAGAAAATCAGCAGAGAATTAGTATCCTAGCTGCATCAACTCATAAACCTCAGCAGGGACAGCTAGAAGAGAAGAGCACGAACATTTTCATTTCACAGGTGAAGGATGAGAGCGGCGAGAGAGTTCCACTGGTCAGAATGATGCTGCGTAATCCCTGTCAGAGCAGCTCCTGCATGCTGAACCCCGGAGAAAAACACTCAGCACATTCCCTATAAAATATACACACACCATTTCAATCTTTCCTAGCTTTGGCATACAAGTTTGACGAGCAATATCACTTTTTTTTGGAAGTGGTTTTCATGTGCACCACCAAGGTGTTGGTCAAATCAAGTCCAGTATATTTGTATAGCGCTTTTCACAATACAGATTGTATCAAAGCAGCTTCACAGTATTAAATGAAAATAACACAACAAGGTTTGTTTCTAGTGGAAAAAACATCCACGTTTGGTAAGGCTGATCAATAGTATTACTGATTGATTAAATTAAATTAAATATTTAATATATTATAATTAAATATAATATGGTGTGCATTTTGAGACAAAAACAACAGCACTGACAAGTTGCTTTCAGTTAAAACAGCTCAAACATGCATTATAGTCTGGGATTAGGTTTAAGCCTTGACTGTGAAACCAGGGGAATACATTTCAGATTCTCCAATGACTAAAAAAAAATTACATAAAAACACCCAGAATGTGTGCTCCAGTCAATAGCAATGAATAGCAAAACACATGAGGTGTAGCAAAGTGTTGAATAAGAGTTTCAAACCTTGTTTCTTTGTAGAAGAGGAAGCACATAAATCAGTCTGCTGTTTCGTCTTGAAGTTGTTGGTGACTGGATGAATTGTGGACCTGATTTCAGACACAAATTTGTTATTCAGAAGCAAGTGGGGCGGGGTGGATGACAGACGAGTATTAAAGGAACTATCGTCTGACATACACTACAACATGCACAAGTTTAGGGTCAGTAAGATTTTTTTAATTTGAAAAAAGTCTTTTGTTCAACAAGGCTGCATTTATTTGATCAAAAAAACACAGTAGAACAGCACATTTAAATGCGTTTATTTTAAACAGACATTAATCCAGTAATTGTTCCTGTGATCAAAGCTGAATTTTCAGCATCATTAATCCAAACAGTTATTATAATAATATATGGATGGAAATCCTTTTTCAGGATTCTTTGATTTTGATTGCATTTATTTGAATAAAAAATATTTTGTAACATTATCATACCTGCCAACCTTGAAGAAATTTTATGAGTACTACAACCCACCCAACCCCCCCACACGCACGCGAGAACCTGACAGCCCACCGCCAATGTATGCTCCACCGTTGCACACATACCTGTGAGAAAACTATGAGATACATAACACTATAAAACATATTATACACATAATATCCTTTCACCAATTAAGATTTATTAGTTACTCCATAACATATAAAAGTAAACTGAAAAAAAATATTTCTAAATAAATAAATCAAAACATTAAATAAATGTGCAAAACCAGCAGTTGTCAATATAAAAATTTTTTTTAAATAATTTTCCACGCATAGTGTTAAAACTTTTGCATTGTTTAAGTTGTTAAAGGTTTTAGATTTGGCTTTTTTAAGTAGTGCATCAGTGAAAGTCTCTTTGTAATGTTATGGAAATTTTTATTTTTGTTAATTTGGCATTGATTGCATTAATCTCATTTAAGTATCTTTGTTAACATACAATGAATAAGGTAGTATATATAGCCCATAGGGACAACTGCTTTAGGTTGAATGGCAACATTTAAGGGGAAACTGTGTACCAGGGATGGGCAGTTTTTGAGAGTAACCAGGCATCTACGATGAGATGTGCATGTGTTATGATGTGATGTGCACTGAGCAACATGATTGGCTCAAAGGTCCTAGTCTGTCCTTCAATGTATCTTTTTACATTCTATAAAAAGTGGGCTGTAAGTCTGTGTGTTATCTCTTTGCATACAGACTCGGAAGCTGTGTGTAAACCAGATCATTCTCTGCAGAGAATTAAAGCAATACAAAAACAAAACTCTGTTTGGTTTTTCATTCTCAGTCTCTACAAATTGTTATTGAATTAGAATTTCCACAACAGTAACAAATGCTGCCTTTGGAGGCAATCATGACTTTTCTTGTCACCAGAGAACTAAACATCGCTGTAATCATATTAATAGATTATTATTAATGTTGAAAAGAGCAGAGAATTTTTTTTTTTCAGGTTTTTTTCGGGGGAATAAATTGAAAGAACAGCATTGTTTGTTACATTTGTTACAGTTACATTTATTTGTTACATTTATATTATTTACATCAAGCTTTTGAATGGTATAGTATTGTATATTGTCATTGAAACTTCATAATGTTTCACTTGATTATACATTTAGTCAGGAATTATAGTTTGGAAAAAGAGATGTGAAAAACGGACATCGCGTTGTTTTCATATGGATTACTTTATCACAGAATATTTGTTTTCGGTGGCGAGAGATATTTATAGATATCTCTCTCATGTCTCCTCGTTGAGTATTCACGGAGTTACAGTTCATTTTAATGACGTTTTTGTAAATGAAGATCAGCACAGACCAAGGCTGCAGACAGCACACCTTGTTTGTTATCTTTATTTTATAAGTGCACAAAGTTTTGTTGTTATTATGTCTGTATCCAAAAAAAGACCCTTTACAGATTCGATTTTGCTCTAATCTGTATGATCAAAACTGAAAGTGTAATTTAAGTTCTTTTCGGGGTTATCAGGAGAAAATGACTCATAACGGGTATACGCGTCTACCGACTCAAGAGGGTTGAACATAACTCCAGTCTTCAGTGTCACATGATCCTTCCGAAATCATGAAAATATGATGATTTATGATCAATGTTTAAAACAGTGTGACGAGTGGGGCGGGGCCGAGGAAGTGGGAACGAGCGAGGCCGGTGGAGTGATTGGGAAATGAGCGACCGGTCTCGAGTCCCACAGAGGAGATGGAAGGATATAAAACTGGAGCAACGACAGTGAAGGACGAGAGAGGACCAGGCCTGGGCTTTATTTTATGTTTTGGTTTTATTTGTGCGCATCAGTCGTCCGTGAGGGGCTAATGCGCTGTTTTGTGTTTATTTTTGATTATTAAAATTTCATTTGATTGTCCGCCGGTTCCCTCCTCCTTCTTCCCGATGAATATGAAGATTTTATCATTACAAACAGTTATTATACTAATATGTGGATGGAAATCCTTTTTCAGGATTATTTGATTTTGATTGCATTTGTACCCTTTTAATTAATTTCCTTTTTATTATAAAATTTGCAACATCACATTATCACTCACTCCAACTAAAACCTGATATCTGCAGATATTTAACAAAGAAAACTCCATGAATGTGAAAATCAGTCTGAGCAAACCTTAAATTCCTTCATGCCGTTTCCCATCTGTGATGTCTTGCTGTCCTCTGTAGGTTTAGCCCCAAACACCAACTTATTCAGGACAAAAACATTAAACATACAGAAAATTGTCCACTTATCTTTTTAACACGGTCTACACTTCGTACCTGGATAATATCTGCTACTTTCTGTAGTCCGCTGGGTTTCAGAAAGACACCAGGCCCTGCAGAAAAAATAAAAAATACGCATATATGGGTCAAAGTTGAACCGATAAACAGAAAGTGAGATTATATTGGAGGATCAGTTGAGTAATACTCACTCCCTGCTAAATATCCTGTAATCTGCTCCATGGCTTCCACTATAGCCGTTTTATTCTCAAAGTTTACATTAGCCGTTTGAAAAAGCTCATATAAGAAGCTTCAAAAGAGGAAGAGAAAGACAATGACCAGTTCAGTTTAGCTGTTGTGCATCTAAAATTGTTGATTTTGTAGTCAATATATCAAGGTCACTAATACTCATTCCCAGCACTAAACTGAATCAGATTGCCAGTTCAGTGAGGCTCCACTCACCTGCCGGGTTTGGTGATTCCTTGATTATTTGCTGGCATCTCCAGTTTTAATCCTGCGAAATAACAAAGAATAAAATAATGGAGTTATTTATTGGATATATATATATACATATATATACACACACCCATACACACAAATATATAAACTACTTATTTATATAATGTTTAAAATATACATTTTAAATTGAAATGTCGACAGGTTTTTGCCAAACTAACCAGAATTAGTTTTGCTAATGTCTGAGGCATGTTCCCGCAGAATGGCTATGATGATACAGCTCCTTTCAGCTCTATGTTGTGTGCTCTTCGACTCTGAGAAATTAACAGAAATCATAAATGTGAATTAAATTAAATTAAATTAAATTAAACTAAATTAAATTAAATTAAATTAAATTAAATTAAATTAAATTAAATTAAATTAAATTAAATTAAATTAAATTAAATTAATCCATTTAGCAGACGCTTTTATCCAAAGCGACTTACATTGCACTCAGGCTAACAGTTTTTTCCTAACATGTGTTCCCTGGGATACGAACCCCCTACCTTGCGCTTGTTAACGCAATGCTCTACCACTTGAGCTACAGGAACACTTACAATAAAAAACGTTTATCCTATAACTATACATAGCAAATCAAAAATAATAATAATTAAAATATAAACTAAATATACAATGTCATTAAAATGTCAGTAAATAAATTATTTAAATAAATACTTTCATTAAACAAGGACACATTAAGTTGATAAAAAGACTATAGGTATTTTTTTGTTACTTATTTTCGACTTCAAATTAATGCTGTTCTTTTGAACTTTCTATTTCCTCAAATAAATGTATCACGCTTTACACAAAAATATTAAGCAGCACAACTGTTTTCAACAATGACAATAATCATAAATATTTCTTGATCATCATATTAGAATGATTCCGAAGGATCATCTGACACTGAAGACTAGAGTAATGATGCTGAAAATTCAGCTTTTTACATTATATTATTCATTTAGCTGACGCTTTTATCCAAAGCGACTTACAATTGCTATATATGTCAGAAGTCGCACGCCTGTGGAGCAACTAGGGGTTAACTGTCTTGCTCAGGGACACATTGGTGTGTCACAGTGGATTCGAACCCGGGTCTCTCACACCAAAGGCATGTGTCTTATCCACTGCGCCATCACAGGAATTATATTTTGAAATATATTAAACATATATTAATATTTGGGTCAAGCAGGTAGTTGTAAGGCATGCAGATGACATCAGCGTGTTGTTTGAGTGAGCGTGACAGGTAGTATGGACAAACTCTGTGGGAACAAACAGTTTGAGCAATGTCACTATTTACAAACACTCCCATTGGAATTAACTCAGATGCAGCATCAGCAGTTTGAAGAACACCACTATTTTTTTCAGTGCTTCAGTCAAGGCAAGGATAGTGTCTCACCTTTCCTTTTTGCATGTTTTCACAAGATCCTCCACATCCATGATAGTATTCATGATTTCTTTGAAAGTGCGTTTCTCTAAATAAAGACCCAAACCCAAAAACATAGTCAGCTATTTCTCGTAGAGTCGTACATTAACAACTAAAACCATTATAATTGAAAAAATTGTCTCTAATACAATCACAAATCTCTATTGACAGGCCACCAATGTTAGTCTCATAGTCTCATTTGCCCTGTACATGTGGACCTTGAAATAAGGCATAATGCCTTCATTAATTTGGTGTTGAGATACAGCCTCTGGTATTTTAACTGTCTGTCGTCACACATACTCACATTGAGGTACTGATCAGCATACCTTAAAGTGGTTACTCTCTAGACGCATCACTTCCTGGTTTATGCACAGCTGTTCTTTAGATCCCAAAACACAAATATTTGGCCTATAATAAAGAACAGTACCATCTGTTATTAATATTTTTAAAGAAATTAATACTTTTAATCAGCAAGGATGAATGCTCAAAAATGACAGTCAAGACATTTTTATAATTTTTTTTTCATTACAAATGCATGCTGTTCTTTTTTCTATTGATAAAATAATCCTGGAGAGAAAAAAAAGATCACAATTTCGACAAATATTAACATTATGATATTAAAACGAAATGTTTCATGAGCACCAAACTTTAAACCTTTATTTAACCAGGAAGAGACTCTTTTAATTGTGATTAAAAATCTCTTTTTCAAGAGTGTCCTGGCAAATCAGCATATTAGAAGGATTTCTTTGTTTGTGGTCAACTGTTTTTACACACACACACACACACACACACACACAAAAAGGACACTTACAAACATAATAATTTATGAATGCAGATAACATAATTATTTTTAATAATCAGTTATAATTTTTATGATAACCAGACAGTTGACGGCACCCATTGACTTTCCTCTACTATGGAAGTCGATAGATGTTGTCAACTGTTTGGTTACCAACATTCTTCAAAATATCTTCATTTCTGCTCAGCAGAGGAAAGAAACTTGAACAGGTTTGGAACAACTTGAGGGTGAGTAAATAATTACAGAATTTTCATCTTTCTGTGAACTATCCCTTTAAATATGTGATGTTAACTCGGATATCTGACCTGTAGGATGTGTTCTTGAGCTCATTTATGACCTGTGCTAGCTGGGAATGGGTCCTGGAAGCATATATGATCTTAGGGATGTCCGTGACATAAGCTAAAGTAAAAAAACAAAGACAAGACAAAACTCATGATATTGAAACTTGGTTCTTGAAATATAATTCCTATGGTTGTCCGTAATGTCAACTGTCACTATGATTTGGTTTATAATTTCGACAACAATGTAACTTTTGAAAACACAAGCAATGTTTAGAAATGTTAATGAAAATAAACCATATCAATTTCGAATCAATAAATGAAGGACAGTACTTGGAGTGTCTTTGTTGGTGACTGGTGTTCCCTCGATGACATTGGTCTGTCAGGGAACAGCTCCACACCGTCCATTTTCTCGGCTATCTTGCGGTCAGAGATTGTGTCTTTGAAGTTCTCTCTCCAGCCCAGCGCTGAACACAGCAGACAGAGCGTTTTACCAGTGCCAGTGGGACTTTCAAGAACACCATTGACTTTCTGGAAGAGAACAAGTGCATGTCATTCTTATTAATAGAAAAATAATAGAACATGTGTGACCTTACAGGAAGACTTTCAAATCTTTATTGCATTAGATTAAAGCACTACAGCCTTCATATTATACACCAAACAAAGGGCAAGTAAAACAAAAGTCATTCTACCTTCGATAGAATGTCATTCTGCCATTGCATTTTACCTCTGATGGAAAAAGTGATTTAACTTTTTGGAAACAACAAAAAGTGGCAGACTTTTGTCTTTTTGGCTATAACCTTAGTAGTAAAAGTAGTTTTTTTTTTTAATTTTGAGGGTGAATCTTTTTTGAGGGTATTTATTTTCAATTAAATTAAATTCAAATGTATTTGTATAGTGCTTTTCACAATACATATCGTTTCAAAGGAGCTTGGCAGAAAATGCATGCAATTCAGTTATCAGTTATGCATTTCAGAAATGTACATATACACATTTACAGTTACCTAATAATGTATTAATTTAAGGCAGAACATTTAACAGGTCGTTGAGTATTTCAAAGACTATCAATAAATGTTGCTTGCAGTACAGTGCATGCAGGGTTGCACACAGTGTGGTGACTGAGATTCTTACATTCTGCAGGCACTCGATTACTTTTCTCGTGTACTCCTCCTGGCACGAGTATGGAGTGAAGGGAAAGTCCACATTGACTCCTCTGAGCTTAATAAGAGGCATTATCAACCAAAACACACTGATCACTCACATGTAAAGAGCAGCACCAAAACACTCTTAAATGTGCTCTAATTGACGTCACTTCTTGTTTACGTTCGAAGTATTGTAAAAAAATAAAAATAAAAACAGAGGCTAGCTAGATCCTCCCTCCCATAGACAGTAAAAGAAAGCTCCCTCCTCCTCTTCCGCCCACTAACCACACCCCCAAATCCTTCTTGTGGTTATTGGCTGGAACAATTTGTTATGTTTCAAACTGCCTGTTAGCCCAGTTTGTTTTTTTTGGGCCGACAGAGACTGCGTCTTTTAACAGTGTGTTCTGGGGACAGGTAAGTTAGCTAGTGGACAGTGAGGAGATGTTTGCTGCATGTGACAATAAATGTTTTAAAAACGCTTTGAGCAACGTTAAGCAAAACAAAAATAAATTTATACTTTAAAAATAAACTTTAATGAACTAGAAATTGTCATCAGAAACGAATGTAAACAAAATAATCTGGCCTTGGTGTGCGACATGAAAACAAGAATAAGAGTCAAATGATGATACAAACTTTCACAAATAATGCGTAAAGCCTTTACATCTGAAAACATTAACTTACCTGTGACAAATATGGCGCTGTCCAACCGAATAGGCAGGTAAAACTATCTGCATCCCGGGAGGAAACAATTCAAAAGGTAAACAAAAATCTCCACCATTCCGAGCAGCACTGAACTCGTACGAACCGTATAGACGAACACTCTCCCCGCTGTATATTCCAGACGTTTTCGTTGATTTTTTGCAGAGAAGTGAGCCAAAATCCACCAGCCGCTATTAGAAATGTTGGCCGCCATTGACTCGCTCAAAGTAAATAAGTGCGGCCAAATTTGTTTATAGAGGGTTTTCACGCACGTCATCGGCCATTTTGGAGGCACTGACCGGACTCGCAAATTTGGCTGATTATTGCTTCTGAAAAATGGTCAAGTTTTGTTCTGTACTCATCGGTCGCACCGAGAAAAAAAATTTCTAGTTCTAGAGACTTCCGAAAGTTAAAGAGAAGAGAGCAAAAAACTGAAAAAATGGCGTTTGGGGTTGAGAGAGGCACAGCATCAGCCACATGTGTAAATGAAGCGTTAACTGTGACGTTAGGCCAGTGATCCAGAGACTGCAGATGTTGAACCAGGAGGCAGTACCTATTGTCTATGTAGTGTCTGTTCAGACGTGTATTTTTAGTTCAATGATATATTGTCAATAAGAGAATGTATTGTTTGTGTTTAATAGTATTCTTGTGTTCTCTCATCCTCCTAGCATAGAGTCCAATTAGTGTAATGCTCCAGTTATTCTAAAGATGAGATGTACATCTCACATGTTCGTGGCAAAGAACGTTTCAAAATGTAACCCAATTATTTCTATGGTCCTGACTGAAGCTATTAGGGGGACACATACGGGGAGTGAGTTTCATACTTATTCAGTCATGTCCTTTTGTAGTTCCCCTGTATGTTCCAGGTACAGGTGTAACATTGTCGGCAAGGTGTGGCTGTATGATGGACAACAGACAACTCTCCTGCCTGCCTGATGAAAACAGCGATGTGAACAACAGATGAAACAAGTTGACGAAAGCGCTTATGGCAAGTATTCAAGACCCACATGTATTTGATGAATGAGGTTCTTCTTGTTGTGCCCATATTTCAGGACTTGAAGAAGACTTCAAGGGTCTTCTACTTTCAGTTTTGGCCTGACTACGCCTGCTCAGCAACGTATACGACTGCTTCAACAAAAGCATCCACAGCAGTCGTAGGAAATGGCATTGACGTCGACAAAAGGGACTATTTTGCTAGGGATTGCTATCATCTGGGATTTTTTTTCTGTCTAGGGCAAAAACCTCTATATGAATGAATATGTTTGTGCAGTACAACAAAACACAATGGCCACACACCAGGGTGTGGACACCTCCATGCTACGTAGCGCCATCTGGATCTAGATCCAGTGCAAGTTCGGGATTCGACGAAAGCGTTTTTGGCAAGTACCAATACCCACATGTCACTGAAATGTCTCTGCACCAACTGGTGCAGGCACTGACGAACACAGCGACGTGAAGCCTGTGATCCAGTGGCTGAACCGGGTCGAACCAGGCGTTTAAGGCAAGTACGAAAACCCCCATGTGTTTGGTGGATAAAGTTTTTGTATTTGCTGATTTCTCAGTGCAGTCGTGATATTCAGGTCAGAGCCACAGCCCAGAGAGAAGTGCATATATGATCTGATGCTTGTGAAGATGCTATGACGTTGCGGCCCACGGGGGAATTCCTCCGGATGTGCTCCGCTTTATAAAGACTTCATCAGACAGTACTGCTCGGCTCTGGACGCAGGAACATGATATGATATATATGATATATATATAATATATATAACACAGCCAGGTATGCTCACACACTGTATGCCTGTCATCATACCTAATATTGTATATATTTGTAAAAAACTTTTTGTACAGGCATTTTAGTAAATTTATGTTCATGCAGACGGCCCCTAGGTCCCCACGCACCATCCAGTCCAAAGTTCTGATCCTGACGTCACTGTAACATCGACCATCTGTGCTCCACGCTGTGTTCAGTGGTAACGGACCGTCAATGTGTTTTTTAATTCAGCTATGCTGCCAGATCCTGAAGGCAAACTACAGAAAAGCCAGTTGCCCTGGTAAAGCAGGTACGACTTATTATTTAAGTTATTTTTAAACTCACTGGCTCATTATGATGAGATCTACTTTGTACATCTCAAAGAAACAAGGCCAGTTTGACCACTTCTCATTTACTGCATAAAAAAAGATACAGATAAATCAGTAGTAACTAAACTACAAATACTAACCTTGAATATGAATCAAAACACAAAGAAAGCTTGAGATTTGACTGAAAGCAAAGTGGCTTTAAGTTACATTCAAAAGCTAATTTTATCATTTTAAAATTAAGGTTTTTATTTCATTGCATTCACTTTGTAGTTTTCAATTTTAACTCTTATTATGCAAAAACGTTTAAGATGAAGACATATATGAAGATATATATGTCGTTCAGGTGATGGGTAAGGAAAGGTATGAAATGTTGAAGAAAATAAACGACAGTTTGGAACTTAGCGACGTTATGCCTCCATGTGACTTGGACAAATACAGACAGAAACTGAGTCTATCGGCTCAAACAGTCTGTATTTTCACCGTCCAGTCCAATCAGAACCTGTGGAGGTGTGCGTACAACAGCCAGGCAACTTAAAACTAGGAAACAACAGGAATGGTAAAAGATGGATGTGTCTGCTTTTACTTCCATGTCACAAAGCTGACAGGTCAGTAAAAATTCAATGTTTTTGTTTGAGTTCTATTCTGAGAATATTGTTGTGGCTGCGTGGTGTGTCCTTTTTTATTTCGGCTCCCATGTTAATAGATTTGAGCTTGCACACTGCCTGCGATCTTAGGCTGCAACATCATTCAAATGGAATATGCGCTCTTTCAGCAGTCGGACTGACTGAAGGAGATCTGACCATGCAGGTTCTGGAGCTTTCTGAGGGACCTTTTTGGGCTAATGAAGCAGATGATGGTGAGATGGATATCGGCGTGGATTTAAGTCTTGATGAAAATGGCATTTTATGGCTAGAGCCACTCTCAAATGTCAGTCATATAACTGCATTCACAGAACTTTCAGAGGAACACAGTGACGGCGTGCCCTCGGAGACCGTCTCAGCCTTATGCACCGGGTGTAGGACAGACGTGCTGTCTGGCCACACAACCAGGTATGAATATAGTTCTATTGTTTCCAAGGCATCAAATTCTTGAATGGTCACTGCTTACAGGAAATAAGTGATTGGATATGCAAAACTATGCCGATTTTAACCTCAATATAAGGACAAGTACTGGCCCACGGACCTGAAGGACCTCAGCCAAACTGCCATGCTTTAGGTAATTAGAATTTTATTCATTTGGACTCACAGTTCTGATGATGAAATCTACATTCTGCATGTAAGTGGCAAAGAGCGTTTTAGATTTCTTTCTCTGTGGGTCTCTGTGCATCAGCTCAGCCAGCCACACAGCAGAAAGAGGAGGCGCACCAGCCCATGTGCTTAAAGCACTACTGGTCCCAGGAGATAGCAGAGCTTCCTCGACCCATACAGCATCCAGGTGAGTCTTTAGAAATGAAACAATTCATTCTAACACAATGTCTGGTTTTCAGTGAGTCGGAGAAGATAGTGTCTGAAAAGAAGCCCGCAGGAACGGTGTCTCCTCCAACAGGAAGTCCCACTCCAGCAGCTCTGCCCTCATCAGTGCAACACAACACAATGGCCAGACACCTGGGTGTGGACACTTCCATGCTCCGTAGAGCCATCTGGAACTATATTCAGGGCAGGTTTGGGATTCGGTAAGTCTCTTCACTGCTCACAGTTTCAGAAATATGTAGCAACATTGAATACGTTTATTCATTCTACAAGGAACCTTTTAAAATGCTGAAGATGTCTCCGAGACTCCCCCGGGACCTTCAAATAAGCACCAGCGGGAGATCATTTGTTTTTGCATCTCAACAGGTCCAAGGCCAGGTGAATCATTAAAAAAAAGAAACACACACTTCCACTTGTATGTACGGCATAAGATATGATGACTACGGCTAAAGTGGGGAATAATAATCGATACAGATTTAGATCGTAAAATAATTTCTTGCATCTCTATAAGAAGCAGAGGTCACAGACTTGTTTTTGTTTTCCAGCGGTTTAACATACGCTTCTGGCATTTGTGCGCTTAGATGCTGGACCAGAGGAGGACAGACATGCTGTCTCTCCACTACTCACAGTTTGCATTCATGCTGTCAATGTACCAGACCAGGCAATCTGAACCAGTTGGTCTGAAAACGTTGTATCCGGAGTGTAAAAGGGATCAAGAAGTATAAGGAAAAATCCACAACAATGTTAGCAATGCCCAGCAAACCTGCATTCATGCTCTCAACATACCAGACTGGCCCTGTGGCGATTGTAACTGAGAACGGAATGTTCCTGCTACACGGATTAGTCGACTTGACAATTTCAGGGAATGCCATTTTAACCACAAAATAATATTAATCGTCTTTACTCCACTCCTCCCTGTATTTCCTCAGCTCTTTTACTTTCTTCTGTACCTGAGTTTTCTCCTGCTCCAAGCTGTGTCCAACTTACTTATCAGTTAATTGCATTCTGTGTTGCGCTTGTCCAGCTCCCTTAGAAGAAAGTCTACTTGAAGAGCCATTTCATCATCTACATTTTCAAAATCATTTGTTGTTTATTTGTGTGTGTGATTATTTCTGCAGTGTTACTCATCTTGCATTTCACATAAGTAGCGCTCTGTTCCCTTCCTTCATCATCATTCTCAATCAAGCCACAGCCCAGAGAGAAGCATCTCCTTGGAGAGACAGGTGTGTGTGTGTGTGTGTGTGTGCGCGCGCGCGCGTGTGCGTGCGTGTTTTATATATATAGATATGATCTGAAGCCTGTGAAGATGCAACAAAGCTGCTGCCTAGGGGTAGGGTGACCAAACGTCCTGGTTTTCACATCATGTCCTGGCGTGTATAGATAGTATTTTGTAATATAAAATTTTCAGTAAAACGTTACAATAAGGTTCATTTATTAAACATTAGTTAATGTATTAACTTACATGACATGAGCAATACATTTGTTACAGTATTTATGAATTTTTGTTAATGTTAGTTAATCGAAATAAAGCTGTTCATTGTTTGTTCATGTTAGATCACAGTGCATTAACTCATGTTAACAAGATTTTAATAAAGTATTAGTAAATGTTTAAATTAACATTTACAAAAATCAATAAATGCTTTATAAGTGCAATTCATTATTAGTTAATGTTAACTAATGTAGTTAACTAATGTTAACTAATGAACCTTATTGTAAAGTGTTACCAAATTTTATATCCATACAGAGGAGGCATAGATGTATTGAAATTAATAAAGCAAATTTGAGTAAACTTTGAGTATCATATTGCCGGGCCGAGTGTCCAGGTTTTTGGTAATCAAAATATGGTCACCCTACCTACGGGGGAATTCCTCTTCACTGGAGCGGTGAGATTTGGAGAGCCGTGGCTAAGATGTGCTCCACTTTATAAACTCTTCATCAGACAGTACTGCTCTGCTCTGGACGCAGGAACATTATATCACAGCCAGGTATGATCACACACCGTAAGCCTTTTTTTTTTTTTTGTTGATTGGTCATTAAATACAAAATTATCTATCATTCCTCATATTGTATATATTTGTAAAAATGCAAAAGTTTTTGTACAGGCATTTTAGAGGGCATGTTTTTATACAGTCCTAAAGTACATTTATGTTGATGCAGACAGCCCCTATTTGTCAGAAGGGAGTTGGTGAAGTTGATGGTCGATCAGTAGCTGTGGTTGTGGCCCCCACGCACCATCCAGTTTAATGTTCTGATACTGACGCCACTTTGTAACATCGATCATCTGTGCTCAACCCTATGCTCGATGGTGACGGGCCGTCACTGTGTTTTTTTTATGAAGGTATGCTGCCACATCCTGAAGGCAGAAAAGCCAGTTGCTCAGGGAAAGCAGGGAAAGACTTATTTATTTATTTTTAAACTCACTGGATCATTATGATGATATCTACTTTGTACAGGTCTGTCGGAAAGGGCGTCTTGAGATGCTTAAAGGGTAAACTAATTCCTATGATCCAGGAAAGCCGTTCACCCAGGGAAACTAGGAATGATTTTGGACAAAGCATTTATGTGGCTCTTTGCATCAACTCCAGTTGCCCAGAGCCACAGAAGAAGAGGAGGCGCACAAGTCCATGTGGTGAAAGCGCTACTGGTCTCAGTAGAGAGCAGTGACCCGTCCTGCACCACCATGTAAACAGTGGACCAGGTGAGTCATCAAAAATGCAACAATTCCATTTGTATGTACAGGATAAGAAATGATCACAATGGCTACAGTGAAAAAAATCAACATAATCTTAAAAGATGGGCCGGCCTTTAAACTGATGTGCCACAGGAGGAAACCTTTCATCGCCAATGTGATCATGTCTGATACAAAAACTTTTTCGACTTTTCATAATCTTCATCTACATCTCGACCTGAGGAAAGCAAGAAGGCCAAGCTGAGCATCAGTAGCGATAAGGAGATATATATCGTGCAGGTAAGGAAAGGTAAGAAATGTTAAAATACAGTTTGGAACTCAGTGATGTTATGCTTCCATGTGACGTAGTCAAATACCGACAGAAAATGAGTCTCTCGGCTAAAACAAGTCTGGCTTTTCACGTCCCAGTCCAATCAGAACCCGTGTAGGTGTGTATACAACAGCCATGCAAATTAAAACAAGGCAACAAGGAATGGTAAAAGATGGATGTGTCAGATTTTACTTCTATATCACAAAGCTATGGAATGTTTTTTTTTTTGAGTTCTTAATTTTTGACATGTAGTTAATTTTCCTTTTTGCAGCATCCCCTGCTGACTATTTTCATTTTTATTGTTACTATTATCTGTTTAGTTGTTTATTAGTATTGAGTAATTGTTTAAGGTTATATGGTTGACATGTTCCTTTTCTTTTTTTGTTCTCAGTCCCCACAAGTTTTGTTGTATATAGTGTTGGGAACTCTTTTCTTGTAATCAAGAAAAATTTGATCATTTACTTAATTAAAAAAATATATGTTTTACCAATAACTCTATTCGTATCTTGTATTAAAAAAAACTATATATATATATATATATATATACATACCGCCACCAGGAGTGGAGATGAGAGAATATTGGTCTTGCATAACTAGAACTATTACGTCTCAGCCTAATGCACCGGGTGTAGGACAGACGTGCTGTCTGGCCACACAACCAGGTATGAATATAGTTCTATTGTTTCCAAGGCATCAAATTCTTGAATGGTCACTGCTTACAGGAAATAAGTGATTGGATATGGAAAACTATGCCGATTTTCACCTCAATTCATAGAGAAATTAACCTCAATATAAAGACAAGTCCTGGCCCACGGACCAAGTTCTTCTAACACAGATATTTACGCTCTTGGCTTTCTATTAAGCTTACTTGGCGCAGTCCCAGATGAGCCACGAGGAGGAGAGATCACTGATTTACATCTTAAAATATTTAATTTCTTTTTTTTGCATCTCAATAAAATGTCACAGCCATGTTTTTGTTTTACAGATTTAGATCGTAAAATAATTTCTTGCATCTCTATAAGAAGCAGAGGTCACAGACTTGTTTTTGTTTTCCAGCGGTTTAACATATGCTTCTGGCATGTGTGCGCTGAGATGCTGGACCAGAGGAGGACAAACATGCTGTACGGACGCGTAACCAGGTATGATCGCACACCTAATGAGAACTTATGCTTGCATCAATGGAATCAGATATGATGATTAAAAGCCCGTTCACACCAAGAACGATAACTTTAAAGATAACGATATTAGCGTCCACACCAGTTCTAAGCGGACACGCGTCTGCTGCTTTAAATTCTCGAGCTCATTACAGCAGGATTGATTCTGATTGGTTGGCAATGTTTTTATCGTTCGTCAGAAAAAAAAATCGTTCTGAAAGTGATTCCAACGATATCGTTTCTCTGTGCCTTTATCGTTATAGTTGTGGTGTGGACTCCGCTGTTCTTTAATATTGAGAACGATTTTTATAACTATATCTTTATCGTTATCTTTATAGTTATCGTGCTTGGTGTGAACGGGCCTTAAGGCTTTCCAGTGGTGTGACATGCACTTCAGACATGTGCGACGTGACATGTTTTTGACTTGAGTTCTTTGTAATTAGAGCTGAAACAACTAATTGATTTAATCGTTTAAAATCGATTATTAAAATAGTTGTCAACTGATTTAGTCATCGATTAGTTGCTAAATAACTTTTATTTGCCGTAAGCGGCTCATTTCTTGCATATTTCAAATCTGCGGTGACCAAAGTGTAGCAGTAATGAGCCACCGGAGGTTTTACTCAACCAGTACAGCAGGAGAAGTAGCGAATAGCCAATAGCTGGCCTCGTTTTATGTCACGTGCTTCCCGAACAGCGTCTCTGCAGCATTCAACGGATGTGGGAGTGCTTTACTTTGAGCCTTCAAAAAAGAAGAGTAACCTTTTTTTTTTTTTTTGCCTTTATTTCAACAACATTACAACCAAACAAGGTACATGAACATATTTTCAAAAAAATAACCACAATTATTCAGACTTGGTTGAGCCTAACCAAGCGTATAACAACAAACACATCAAAAATAAAAAATAATACAAATGCATAAATAAATAAAAAGAAAACAATACTACAAAAAGGGCTTTTAAATTAAATTATATAATTCCAACATAGCTTAAGGCCTTTTTTTTTTTAACAAATTTTAAGGATTTATATAAAAGTTTTAGCTCGTTACACCAATAAATAAAGTTGGGTTTAGCTTTAAACCATCTGCATTTGTGAATAAAAAAACCTCCCATATCAGAGAATTGAGAAAAAATTCTAACTCTTTGTTTTCATGAAAAATACCAAACCTAACTACCTTCACATTGAATGGTGGTAATTCAACATCTTTGGAACATATCCACTTTTGCATCTCACACCAAAAGAAGTGAACTGAATCACACCAAAAAAAACATGCTCTAGAGTTTCAATACTTTTTTCACAAAAAACAATAATTTGTATCAAAATTAAATTTTAACCTTAAAAATTCTTTGGTAGGATAAATCTCATTTATAATCTTGAAGCACACCTCTTTAACTTTTGGAGGGAGGGGGTAAGACAATTAGTTTTTTCAATTTTTTTTAACTTCATTCCTATCAAAATCTTTAAGCACATATTCTCGTCTAATTGGGTTTTGATATAAAACCAGTGAAATCAACTTTCTAATAGAGTTTGAATACACCTTCTGGTGCTACTTGAACACGTCATCAGTGAAAAACCCGAGGTCATAGGGTGTTTCGGGTCTTTAATATTCATACACCCTCACCCGGGCGACCCAGCCGGGGGTGATCAGTCCCCGGCTTGTGTCCAAGTGGCATGTTGCTCCATGGATCCCCCCCAACGGATCCACAGCCACCGAGAAGTCCTCTCTGCGGCCTCTAAGATGTTTGCGGTGGCTTTTTTCAATTGCAGTCCTTTCACTCCAAGGAGTTTGAGGGTTCGCAGCAGTGAGTGGCCAGCAAAGCCTCGGCACCCGACCTCGACTGGCTCGCAGCGAGTTTTCCAGCCATTGTTCCGGTACTCCGAGCTGAGCCCTGCGTACTTAGCCTTCTTGCGCTCGTGGGCCTCTTCAATACGGTCTTCCCAGGGGACAGTTAGTTCCAGGATAACCACTTGCTTGGTAGACTCCGATGTTAGCACCATGTCTGGGTGGAGAGAAGTGGCTGTGATGTTGCCTGGGAACTTAAGCTGTCTTCCAAGGTCAACCTGAAGCTGCCAATCACGAGCAGTGGAGAGGAGCCCCCCCGTAGAGCTAGGCCGGTGGAATTGTTCCTTCTGCCCAGCTCTAATGAAGGTGATTGCCTGTTTGGGGGCTACCTGGGTCTTGCTGAGCTGGATCGCTGTGCAGATGGAGTCCGCCAAAGCCTTTAGCACCTGGTCGTGCTAATAGTTCTAATAACTCTATTAGAGCATTTTTTTATTACAAAAATCATGACCTTCTAAGGAAAGCTGCCTCAATTCCGGGGACACTTTTGAGTTCACAATATCTTCTTTAACGATTACTCTTAAAGCAACTGGAATGGCTCTAATAATTCGATTGTAAATATTGTACATATTGTACATATGGTACATTTTTTCAATTCAATTCAAGTTTATTTGTATAGCGCTTTTTACAATACAAATCGTTACAAAGCAACTTGACAGAAAATTATGTTTCTACAATATTTAGTAGTAGCTAGTAGTTTGTGCACGTTTGACAGGATTTTAGAAAAATAAAAATAATAATACAAGACGTAGTCAGCTAGATGATGAACTATCAATATTATTAATTAATAGTAATTATATGATGCAGTCACACATGTAGCAATATTTGTTAGTTCTGTTTGCAGTCGGAATTTCTCACAAAACTCTCTGTAATAACAAATTCCCATTATAATCCAAAAAATGGGCAACAGCCCAAATCCCTTTGGATTTCCATACCTAAAAAAAAAAATGATTTTCTACCAAATTTTATATATCTATTATTCCAAAGTGGAGTGTTATGGGGCGTAAAATTATGCTTAAACAATAATTTCCAATAAAGCAGCACTTGCTGATGGAAGTCAGAAAGTTTTACTGGTAAAGAGGTACACTCAAAATCACACCGTAAAAGGAAATTAATTCCACCCAATTTTTTAAAAATTGCACTTGGGACAATATAGCAAAAGGATTGATGATTACATATGAAGGATTTTAACCATTTTAATTTCAATACACCATTCATAACATCAAAATCAATCAAATTTACTCCACCATCTTCATACTTTTTAATCATGTCATCCTTTCTTATGTACTGACATTTATTCCTCCAAATAAATTTAAAATTCATCTTATTTATTGCTTTAATCATTTTTGTTGAAATGGGCATGGAAAAGGCTGGGTAGATGAGTCTAGACAAACTATCCATTTTGGACAAAAGAACTCTTCCAAAGATTTTAAGATCCCTTTGCAGCCAACTATTCAATATCAATTTACACTTCTCTATGTTATTCCATACATTTTTATTCTCCATTGTTACTCTCTCTCTAGAGATAATAATCCCTAAATATTTTAATTCCTTCTTTATTTGAATATTGAATAATGATTGTAAAGGAAACTCAAGTAAAGTTAACATTACACATTTCTTTAAATTCAGATACAGGCCAGAAGCCTTAGAAAGCATATTAACCGAATGTAAAGCTAAAGGAATTTGTTGTTCATTTTTTAAAAACAATGTTGTGTCGTCTGCAAATTGACTTATTATTATTTTATTATACTATCCAACACTGATAACCCTTCAATACCATTATTTTTAATCAATATCGATAGCAACTCTGCTACTATAATAAACAATAATGGGGAACTACTACAGCCTTGACCAATTCCCCTTTTAATAGGGAATCGTGTGCAAGTTCTATAACTTAGAGCTACCGAACTATTGATATCATTATATAACATTTCAATTAAATGTATAAATCTTCTTCCAAAACCAAAGTGCTTCAAAGTTTTCAAAATAAATGGATGCTCTACCGCATCAAATGCTTTAAAGAAATCTAAAAAAATAAGAAATCCACTTCCTTGAACCGCCTCACTAGTAAGTCTAAAACCAACCTTACATTATGAATTGACCTTCCTTCTAAAAAGCCTGACTGTGTCTCACTAATTATAGTAGAAATACCTTTTTTCAGTCTAGCAGCAATAGCCCCAGAAAAAATCTTATAATCCGTATTGAGTAAAGTAACAGGCCTCAAATGATCTAAAACTCTTTTATCTTTGCCAGTGTCAGTGCCCTATTAATCCTTGCTTCATACTTTCTATCAACTCTTTCTTTTCAATAGCTTCTGCTAGGGCATTAAATAATAAAATCCTTAAATCCTTCCAAAAAAATGTAAAAAAAAAATTATTGGTGATCCATCAGTCCCTGGAGATTTATTTAAAGGCAACTTCATAACAACTGAATCCAATTCTTCAACTCTTAAGATCCGAATCACATAAATTTTTAAACGAGTTATCAATGTGTGGAATATTGTTTAGAATTTTGGCAAAAAAGAGATCAGAGTCATCTGAAGAAAAATCTGAAGAATATAAATTAGAATAAAACAAACACTTCTTTTTCAATTCTTCTTAAATCTTTGCATTCTTCATTTTGGATCATTAAACTATCAATGGAGTTTCTTTGTTGCCTATTTTTTTCCAAATTACTAAAATATGAAGAGTTATTTTCTCCATCCTTAATCCACCTGTCACGTGACCTTAAAAGGGCCCCTTGTGCCCTCTCCAAATAAAGATGATCTAATTTATTTTGCAGCTTCATCAGCCTCTTTTTTTTTTCCTCATTATTTAACACAGGATTAGTACAGCACAAACTTATTTCAGGAATTAGGTTATTTTCAAAAATCTTTTTTTCTTTATATATTTTCTTAGAAAATTGTATGGAGAATTCTCTAATTTTAAATATTCCCATTTGCTTACATTACAGTCAAAAGAATCATTTATCTCTATATTTCTAATCAATTCCTTAATTTTACGACAAAATTCTTCATTTTGTAAAAGATGGGCATTGAACTTCCAATAACCTTTGTTTCTAAATTGCTTACCCACAGGTTCTAGCACAAGATCAATAAAGCAGTGATCGGTTAACGGAGCTTTAAAAATAGAAGATTGAGAAACAAATTTTATAATATTGTTACTTACCATCCAATATTCAGTTCTGGATTTGCTCTCCCCATTAGGTTTAAACCAGGAAAAACATTCAGCGTCAGGATATAAATCTCTCCAAATGTCATACAAATTATTTTCGGATTTCAAAAATTCAATGGAAACATTAAGCCGCTGTTTGTTAAGTCTGGGAGGCCATCTGTCCTTCCACTCATCTGGAACCATATTCCAATCCCCTCCTACTATAATATTATCTGTTGGGTTTTTTAATTTAGTTTCTGTAATCACCTCAGAGACATCTTCTATTAATTTCTGATTTTGAGCTGCATTGTTAAAGCCATAAATATTAAAGGCCATGTTGCAGGTTAACCACCACTTTCGATTAATGGGTACATAAATCACTCAAGACATGTATATCATTTTTAAAATTTCTCAAAAATAGTCTTAAAGACCTATTTTTTAAGTTTTTGATATTAACGGTTTTTTTATGCAACTCTGCGATGACGTCACGTTGGGGAGAAGTCGAGGAAAGGTAGCCTCAGTCTAGTATGATGCCGCGTTCCAGGCAACCCGTAACCCGTGTTTTTCCAACCTTAAACCCATGAAAGTGCACAGGAACGGCAATCAAACTCGTGACTTCCCACCCGTGAACTCGTGTCTCGTACTAGATCGATGTATTTCGAGTTCCGAGGTCACACAGCACGCGAAACAACATTGACAGCCCCTACGGATAATACTGCCTACGGATGCAGTTTATGCAAGTGGCACATGTTGAAAAAACGATTTTAGGTCAATGTACCGTTGCAAAAAAAAAATAATAATCTAGTTACAATTCCTTGCACTCAGAAAGTTTGGCGTAACTTGCCTGGAACGGTACAAAGTCGTTAGTCGTGGTATGAAATAGTGATTACGAGCTTTTTCGTATTATATTCCGTTTTGTGATACCCAACAACATAAAATACAATGGATAACAGTTTAAATGTTTATTACCATCAAGCAAATTGCACAAATTCGTAAAAAAATGTACCTTGCAACACGGCCTTTAAATAAAATGAAAAAAATATCATCAATTTTAAGTACCACCATTAGCCAATGACCATTACCATCAACTTTATAACTAATGAATTCCCCTAGGACATTTGTTGAAACACATTGCCACACCTCCAGAACGGTTAGAACCATGGCTGAAAAAAATCTTATCACCCCATTGATTAGCCCAAAAAGAGGCATCCTAGTCTGTTGAATGAGTCTCTTGTAAAAACAGGCAATGAACTTTTTGCCCTTTACAAAACAAAAAAAAAACTGCCTTTCTCTTTACAATGTCTTTCAAGCCCCTTACATTGAGAGAACCATAACCAGCCTTAACCATAAAACTCTACAAAAAAAAAAAAAAAGAATAAAAGCAAAAATTAAACTATAAAACACCTACTTGACACTCAGAATCTGCTTAACCTGTAAACTTACAATTAGAGCTCCAGTTGCCCAATGAAACAAAATTACCCACTGTCCTAAAATTAACACCTCATCCATCAACATTAGGGCTGTGAATCTTTGGCAAGGCAGCGATTCGATTCAATTTACAATTCATAGGTTTTCGATTCGATTCAAGAACGATTTTTTAAATTGTAAAAAATTTAGAACGATTCGATTCGATTCACAATTATATTCGATTCGATTCGATTATAACGATTCGATTCTGCTTTCTTTAAGTGCATGCATGGGATTATTTAAATGCTTCTACTAAATTCTTTAAATGCTTAGTGAGGGGGCACATTACAGTAGCATTTATGTTTAGAGAACCATAGGTTAAAAAAAAAAACTTTTGTCCATTGTTAAATGATAGTTTAATGATGCGACATGGCATACGTAAAAATGTATGTAAGCCAAGTTTTTAAAAAAGAGCTTAAAGAGTATTATGTATAAGCTAACATTTTGTCACACCAGGGGCGTAGCCATAATTACAGAAGTGACAGAAATGTCAAATACAATCATTTTATGTATGTAGCCTATATAATATTAATAATAATAATAATTATAATTATTATTATTATAATTTTTTTTTACAAGGAATTATCTTCTTTTTTAATTACTTATAATTAGCTGTAATAAATCAAATACACTGCTGGACAATAATCAATCATTTGTAATATATATTTTTTCCTAATGGCAATTTTATGATTGTTTTATATACTAGACTACATTTAATTATCAGCGAATGATTCTGAGAGAAAACGTGTCAGATGTCTGTTTGCTAATGAAACAAACGCTACTTTCATGCATCTGATTATCAGATAGTAAATCTCGCGCTCTTATTTCAAGGTCGTTGTTAATGCTGTGGTTAATTCTAAAAGTTTCCTTCATATACTCGGTTCATCCGCATTGTCTAAACACATTTATCATTCAGTGGAACTGTGCGTATGATTTATTTCTGCTCCGTCCATGCAATAAATACAGCTGTCGACTGCTCCGGTAACTCCGTCGGTAAGACGCAGAGAGCCATTGACAAACTACAGAAAAGTAAAACTACTTCACGTTAGCATTACTGGCCACGAGCCCTATAGATCACACGTCAGCTGCGTCAGAGACGAATGGAGCGCGAGCGAAATCCTGTGACAGTCTCAGGCGGTAAACAGTGGAGCGCGTGAAGGACAGATAAGAGGATTCACGAACACTCTTCAAGGTCTCCATTAATTCGTGCGTGTAGTAATTTAATGTGTATACATTTTGAAAGCATTGAATCGCTATAGAAATCGGGATTCATTCGATTCTTAGCATTTGAATCGATTACTGTCCAAGATCGGCGATTCACGATTCAAAAATCATGTTTCAAGATCGATGCATATGAATTGACAGGGTTTGTAATCGATGCATCGAGAAAACGAGTGAATCGTCACACCCCTAATCAACATTAATCTGCCGCCCTTCAAAAAAGCCATACGGACCGCTAAAGAAAACCTTCTTTCCTGCCCGTCTAGCTTGATCAATCGAATCCCTTCCTTTTTGCAGACTGGAGAATCTTTGCTTAGATGCCAGATTTCGTCCTTCACCCGTCTTTGTACAAATAGCACAATGACGTTCCTGCTTCTACTGTCCATCTTTCTTCCCAGCCGATGAACAACATCAACAGCTTCTTCCAGCTTTGGCTCCAAATCGGGTGCAATCTTACCAAGGGTTTGGATAACCACTGATCTGATGTCTTCGTCTTTTTTTCTCTTCTATGCCTTTGATACGGAGGCACCATCTCATTCTGTATCTTTCCTGTTCTCTAACCCTCACCTTAAGATCCCGGTTCTCCTTGCGAAGATCATCATTATGTGACTCCAAGTCCTTCACTCTTTTTTTGCACTCATTCACCTCTTCCGTGTTGAACTGAATCGCCTTCGTTAAGCTTGCAATCATAACGCTGCTCTGTTTGGATTGTTCGCTTAAATCCGCCAACTTCTCATCAACCCTCCTTTCCAGATTTAGAATCGCCTCCAAAATAGTTTCATTGGAGATTCCGGACTTCTCACCCTCAGTATTTGGCTTAGGTCTTTTTTCGGCAGAAATCTTGCTCGGAGTTGAAGGCAGGGAGCCATTTCCACGTTCTCTCTTATTATTCACAACAATCTCCATTGCATAATCATGCTCCATGTCTATCGCTTCATCTGTCTTTTCAACATTAAATGAGGAATCTTTGCCTTTAGGGTCAAGTTTTAGTTTGGCAGGAATCTTTGCCTTTAGGGTCAAGTTTTAGTTTGGCAGGTTTAACTAATTTTTGTGTGGACATTTTGATGTAAAACAGTAGGAACTGCTCACCTTAAATTAACATTTGGGAACAACTGACACGAGCTTCGACAAACGCGTCTGCTCAACCCGCCATCTTCGCACCGCCCCCCAAGAAGAGTAACCTGTAAACTCTGCACTACTGAACTGTTTAAGGGGCCGTTCACATATCACGTCTTTTGCGCGCTCAAGTTCGTTATTTCCAATGTAGGTGCACGGTATGCGCGCTCATAATGGAAGCGACGCGGTTGCGCATCGAGTTAAAAACATTTCAACTTTTCAGAATGCCGCAAGCGCACCGCGGGTCATGTGACAAGAACTAACCAACCAGCTTCATCCTTTCCCGTAACAACGTTGAAAGCTCAGCCAAGATGAAGAAACAGCTGATCATAGTTGTATATGGATTGCCATTTTGAAATAAATTCAAAAGCAGAGCTACTGCAAGCGATTTTTAAAGCTGCAAATCCATTTATCCTTTGCTGAAATTTCCGCGTCTTCATGGAGAGAGCACGTCATGGTTGCTTAGCAAAGGCAGACACCTCAGGGGCGCTTCTGCCCGAGCGCTTTGGAAAGAAGGAGAAAGCAGTGCGCCTAGCGTTTTCCACGCGTTTTTAGGCGCGATATGTGAACTGCCCCTAAGACTTTTATTTGTGCAGATTCTCCAGTACAATGTTGTTTGCAAATGTTTAGTCGTAAAAGCTGATAACATTCCTTTTTAACAGTTAACATTTAAAGCTTTACAAGCATGTTCTGTAATCAGTTTGTCGTTTACCAGTTCAAAATTCAGTCTTGCAGCCTAATTATGACTGAATGAGAGAGGTAAATGTTTAAATATATTTGAAATGCACTTTTTTCTAATTATTCACTGCTCTTTTTCACACAGCAGGTTTTTGTGTGTCCATTTTTTTTTTCTGGACAACCTTCTGATGGATTTTACTTTAAAATGTGAGTTTCATTCAGGTTTTATGCCATTGGCACTTTTTTCGAAGGATTGTTTACAATTTCACAGCATAAGCTATAAAGCTGTTTCCCAGTAAATAAAAAAATGCAATGTACTGCAATTTTGTTCTGTTTTATCCTTATTCTTCGTGAAAATATGTTCTGAAAGATTCCATGTTAAACTACTTAAGGAGCTCTAAGGACTGCCATGGTGAAAACATTATTCGAAATCTCCTTGTGAAATTTGCTAGAGTATGGGTCAGTGTTTTGATTGCAGAAGAGTTTGACAAAGGATTACTAACACATAATAAAACAACTCCAGGTATATTTTTGATTAGGATATGACAATGCAAAATGGTTAAAATCTCTTAAAAATATATGCTGAATGATAAAGACCCTTTATTAATAATTTACTTGGGGGAAAATGGGCAAACCTAAATATAAGTACATAAACCGGTCAATCGTAAAACTAATCGACAGATTAATCGATTATCAAAATAATAGTTAGTTGCAACCCTGTTTTCTCTCTCTCTGGTTATGTGAGGTCAGTGGAGGCCCGTGTCTTGAGTCTAAAAGCAGCAGCAGTGTTGTGGGAAAGGCCACGCAGAGGTCTGACCCCTTCCAGCTGTCGGCTGGCTCAGTAAACAAACACACACACTGTCTGTAGGGACCATCCAGAGCTGTGGCTTCGGCTAGCATACATGTTTTACTCACTATTATGTCATATGTCATACCAGGAGCTTTATTACTCAGCCTGCATGAGTGTTTCCTGCAGCGTTTGTTGTGATGGCAAATCATCCACTCTTTCTCTCCCTCTGTCTCTGTCTCTCTCTCTCGCTCTCTCTTTCTCTCTCTCTCTCTCTCTCTCTCTCAGATACCAAAGATATCCTGATGATGTTGAGTGATATGGACATCAGTGCCATAGCAGGGACACTGAAATTGTACTTCAGGGAGCTTTCAGAACCTCTTCTCACAGACCCACTGTACCCGGCCTTCATGGAGGGCATTGGTATGGCCTTTCATCTGTAATCTTTCACACTTAAAACCACACCACTGCGTGATTAGTAGCAAATAGGAGTCATGTTTAGATGTGTAATAACACTCCACTTTATCAAACTCCTCTTCATCATAGCTCTATCAGATCCTGCGGCAAAAGAAAACTGCATGATGCATCTGTTGCGGTCACTACCAGACCCAAATCTCATCACATTCCTCACTCTACTGGAACACCTGAAGAGGTAAGAGCATTTCACGCACTCATGTTTAACTTGCATTTTTACCTTTTCAAAAACATAATTTAGTAGGATTTATTTATCATTCTTAATGGGTACCAACAAATTAGTAATTATTCTAGTTTTAACCCACATGTGGTGTTCAAAACCCTATAACACCTGTGGTGTTCCCGGTCAAAAATGACCGGCCCATAAAAAAAAAAGCTTATAAATCACTCATTATACCATATTTTCACCCAATCTTGGATTCAATCTTTTTGTCAACATGTTCTCTTTCAATTAGGACTGGTTTTATATTTTGATTTGCATCTGAATAATCATAGGCCTCATTTATTTGAGAGTAGGCATTTCATTTTTTGAGTATTTTTTTTTTACATTTTTGAATAATTTTGGAAATATTAAATAAAATCTGAAGAAAATTGGTATTGTTGATCACACTAGTCTACTCTAATGTTTCACCAGGAATTTTGTTTTGAAACTTTTGTTTTGTAAAAAATATGGCACACTTGTGGTGTTCCCAGTCAAAAATGACCGTCCTATAAAATATAGCTTATAAATCACTCATTGTACCATATTTTCACCCAATCTTGGATTCAATCTTTTTGTCAACTTGTTCTCTTTCAATTAGGACTGGTTTTGCATTTAATTTTCAAACTATTTTATTGTAGGAGTCATTTATCTGAGCTTATGCACCTCAGTTTTTGAGTGAAAAAAGCATTATTTGTTAATAATTTTGTCAATATTGTGAAAAAGGTGAAAAAAAGTTTCACTGTTGATCACACTAGCCTACTTTAATGTTTAAACAGGAAATTTTGTACAAAATGGCCCAAAGTCACACTTGTGATGTTCCCGGTCAAAAATTGCCAGCCATTGAAAGTGAATGTAAAAGATTACAAAACACAGGGCTTGTATTTTGAAATGCTTTAATTTTCAGAAAAGGGGTGCACAGTAACACTTGTGCTGTTCCCTGACAAATCTGACCATTGTGACATACAAAAAATAAACACATTAACGCTGTCATATAGAGAACACAAATCAAACACTGTTCATTTTCTTTCATTTTTCCAAATTATGAACTAACCAAAATAAGAAACTGTGACGGTCTCTGTGTGAACTCATGCAAGTGACTAACAAAAGCATTTTTAAATATGCCTGTGCTATCACATGATGTATATTTGTAAATATTGTCTAGTTCTGTTTGAGAACCTCACAGTTCCAAAACAAAATGTCATAATATTTTGTCTGGAAGCTGTGATGAAACAAGAACATAGAACAAAAGATTCTTTTGAAGCCGGGTCACTGCAGTCACGGCCAGTTTGTGTTTGTGTGTGTGTGTGTGGTAATGTCAGATGGATAAATGTATATTAGATGCAGGTTAGGGTAGGATCAAATTTCTCTCTGTGGAAAAGAATGTGTGTAATACTCAAAGTTTGTGTGTTTTAACGTGTGTGTGTGTGTGTCTGGGTAGCGTGTGTATAAATGTATCAATACATGCACAGGTCCACGGGCTCGATGTTTGCAAGCACATATGCTCATATGTGTACATGAAAATAATGAACATGCTCCTGAAAACTAAACTGTTGTTATTTTCAGTCTCTCCCATTCACTTTCAATGGTCGGCCATTGTGACTATTTTTGACCATGCCTACTCTCAGATAAATGAGGCCCACGATTAATCAGATGCAAACAGAAATATAAAACCAGTCCTAATTGAAAGAGAACAAGTTGACAAAAAGATTGAATCCAAGATTGGGTGAAAATATGGTATAATGAGTGATTTATAAGCTATTTTTTATAGGCCGGTCATTTTTGACCGGGAACACCACAAGTGTAACAAGGTAACAAAACCCCCACAAAAAAGTAAGAAAGATTTAGTTATACCCTTTGGGAACAAATTCACTAAGTTTCAGTCCAAAGCGATAACATTAACTAGTATTTTCAGGGAAAAAGAAGATCTTCTCCGGGTCAAATTGACCCGAACACCACATAAGGGTTTCACATGATCTTTCACAAATCAGTCTAATATGCTGATTTATTGTCAATTATATGGTACTCCCTTATTATGTTTCTTGAAAACAGTTTTTTATTTTTTATTTTACCGCATCAAAGGTTTTTAAACCTTTTTAAAGGTTTCCAAAAAATATAAAGCAGTGAAAACAGCTTCTTGAAAACTGCTGTTTTCTACATTGAAATGTTTCTTGAGCACCAAAACATCATATAAGAATTATTTCTGAAGAATCGTGGCACTAAAGACGGCTGCTGATTGATTCCAGATTTGAAAATATACTTTGTCACAAATAATCTCTCTGGAGGCCATATTGCCAAGTCTAACCACTGGCCATTAAAATGTCACAGACACAAACCGCACGTGCTGGATTCAGTTAACAACACCGCTCACTGTGGACACCTGCTGGACAGCTCTATACATCACACTTGAGCTACAGTACATGTGCCAAGTCATTAGAAACTCTGTTCAACTTAATAATAGTTTAATAAGATGTGATTCAGTTTTGTGTTTGTGTTTGTTTCCTCTCATTTTAGGGTGGCAGAGAAGGAGCCGGTAAATAAGATGTCTCTGCATAATTTGGGCACAGTGTTTGGCCCCACTCTGCTGAGACCGTCAGAGTCGGAGATCAGTAAACCCAACGTCACACTGGCTTCTGACATCTGGTCACATGATGTCATGGCACAGGTCAGTCCTGGCTTACATTCTCACCGCCCATTTAGGGCTTTACACTGTCTTTCCCAGCATGGATATATCATATATCAGTTAATGCGTTGTGGTTTGGTGTGTTTGACAGTTTGTAGATCCACGTCAGCACTTACATTATTACAGTAATACTGATTATTGCGGTAACACTGCCCTTATGCTGAGAGCAGAGTCCTGGGCTTCTTTAGCTCACTCGTGCGTTTATGCGCTCATGTGTTGCTCATCTAAAGCAGCAGGTTTACTGTGTGAGTGGATCTGAAGAGACTCTTTGACTGTTGATGTTTGCTGTTATGGATTGTACAATGATATATCAGAAACTGAACAAGCGGCCTGAGTAGGGCTGGGATAAACGATTATTTTTGAAACGATTAATCTAGCGATTATTTTTTCGATGCATCGATTAAACTAACGATTAATTTTCCCAGACCGATTTGATTTCGATTATCTCCCCATTAATTGACTACTAACAATTTATACATGTTGATTTACATATCTGAATGAAAAAAACATCAATTCCTTAACATTGCAATATATGTTTATTGCTCTTAAAATTACAAAATAAAAGACTGACTAAGAATGCATTACTTTGCACTTGTATAGAGATAGCATTCAATAAAACCTTGAAACCTTGAAAACACATAGCTTACTGAAACAAGCTTACTGAACACAGGGCCTAGCTTACTGAAAAAAGAAGTTCTTTCAGATGAAAATAACAACAACTTGATGTCTAGCATTCAATAAAAAATGTCACCCAAAATACTTGTTTAGAGCAATTGAAAGAATACAGTATGTAAATGTAAACTTGAGGGCTTTAAGCTAATACAGAGAGTGCTTTTCCAAAAAAAAAAAACCATTAACAGTGGGAGCCAGCAGCCTGTCATGGAGAAAAAAAAATCTCCGAATGCTCCACGTGAAACTTTGGCGTTCCGCCCTTTTTCTATCGTGTCTAATGATTTTGGTTAATATTCACGAGGGAGGGAGGGAGAGAGGGAGACAGAGAGAGAGAGAGAGAGAGAGAGAGAGAGAGAGCAAGACAGCGCTCGTGTAGTTTGAAGACTGTGAGTGCGCGAGCGCGCGTGAAACTTTGGCGTTCCGCCCTTTTTCTATCATGTTTAATGATTTTGGTTAATATTCACGAGGGAGGGAGGGAGAGAGAGAGAGAGAGAGAGAGAGAGAGAGAGAGAGAGAGAGCAAGACAGCGCTCGTGTAGTTTGAAGATTGTGAGTGCGCGAGCGCGCGTGAAACTTTGGCGTTCCGCCCTTTTTCTATCATGTTTAATGATTTTGATTAATATGCACAAGGGAGAGAGAGAGAGCAAGAAGCACTCGTGTTGTTTGAAGACTGTGAGTGCGCGTGCAGCCGGGGCTCTCTCTCGTACGCGCCCTGTCACTGTCACTCACCGATCAAATAAGGCTTTGACAGCCGCCAAAAAAAAAGATCAATGCAGAAAAACCCCTGGATTGGTTATATTACGTTGCACAGAATGTTGATCCGGCCATCGCGTATATTCAGCGCACATAAGGTAAACGTTTTGCAAACGTTTTTTAGAGAAATAATAACAGTAACAGTAACAAAAGATACACACACAGCTATTTTTTGACAAAATTCCCAAGTGTGTATAACTTTGGAGCTCATATTTTGTCTTTTTATTTTTTATAAAATATATTAATAATTGGAAATTGATACTCTTAACAACAACACTAATACTACTACTATTATTAGTTTGTTGCTTTCTTGATCTCTTGAGGAATGATGATAATGACGATGATAATTATTATTATTAATAATTTAAAGCTCATATACTCTTAAGGCCCGTTCACACCAAGGACAATAACTATAAAGATAACGATAAAGATATAGTTCTAAAAATCGTTCTGAGTATTAAAGAATAGCAGAGTCCACACCACAACTATATTCTCCGCCAGAAAAACGGTATCGTTGGAATCATTTTCAGAACGATTTTCCAGCTGATGAAAGATAAAAACATTGACAGCCAATCAGAATCCATCCTGCTGGATTGAGCTCGAGAATTTAAAGTGGCAAACGAGCATACGCTTAGAATAAACAGACGATATCGTTCACTGGTGTGAAAACTAGTATCGTTATCTTTATAGTTATCGTTCTTGGTGTGAACAGGGCATTAGTCTTAATACTACAACTACTAATAATAATAATCATCAGTACCAATTCTGAACTTATTCTGATATGGCTTGTTCCGTGTTAAAAAGTAGTAGTATCCTGTTTCTTCATCAGACTAAACTCAGTTGCAGCACCATCTAGTGGTGTGGATGAATAATGCTGATCGTTTGACACATGATTGAGAATGTAAGTGTCATGAATCCCTCTCTCTCTTCACAGGTTCAGGTATTGCTGTACTACCTGCAGCATCCACCCATATCCTTCGCTGAGCTGAAGAAGAACACACTATTTCTCAACTGACGTCTAACTCCGACAACAGAGACTCCCTTTCTCTCAAACATTGTTTTTTTGTGTGTACAAAGCCAACGGTCCAACGGGGAGACAGAGCGAGCCTGTGGCCATTCTCCCCTGCGTTTGTTGTCTCCAGTCATGTTCATGTGTAAAGGGAGCTTAAGCTTGGCTCCAGTGTGGAGAAGAACTGCAGCGAGAGGAGGACCATCTGAGCGAGCCCAGGATTCAGCATCACCTTATACAAATGTTGCACTTATCACGCAGGTGTCCTGCCAAACACAAACACACATACTACCACTTCAAACACATCATGTACCGTCCCATCTGAAGGTTGTGTCTCAGGAGGTTGGTTCGTCTGAGTTGCAGATGCATGCTGGGATGTCTGCATCCGTTCTGCCATTTCCTCTGAAGTACATCCATTGCCCTATTTATTATGAATATATACTGTTAATTGTGCCTGTACATTTCAGTACAATTTGAGACTCCAATTTTTTTTGTGCAATTTTGTGGTCTATTTGTTTTTTATTCATTTTAACTTCCTGTCAGTATAGACTTGATTATACAGTAGAAGAGCGATACTAACAGTTAAATCAGCCAGCTTTTGGGACCAGTCGTGGTATGCAATGTAGTGAGATTATACTTGGAAAAATGAAAATGATCTTGATTTGGAGAAAAATCATCTCCTGACACATTTGCAAGTTGAAGTGTCTGGTGATACTTCAGTTTACTCTGTAGAAAGATCTGTGTAATTGCCTTTTTTTTTTTTTTTTTTTTACACGCATGATCAGCTTGTCAAATGAAAAGTGGGCAGGATAACAAAGGTTCATGTATTTTGATTTTATTTAATTATTATTATTATTATAATTTTTACTCTGCTGAAGACCACTGGCAGAGCGGAGGGAAAAATGAAGCTTTTCTGCTATAAAGCCAGTGACATACTTCATAAGCACTGTTAGATTGCAGACTATTTGATATTTTAATATAAAAGGAAATTAAAAACTTGTGTATTTTACTTCTGTTGGAAAGATATTGAGTATACTGTATTAACAAGGGTAAATGTTGATGTGACCTTATTTCTCCATTTTTAGTCAAATAAAAGTGTACATTGAGCACAGCAAGTTTTTGTTTTATTAAAATAAATTGCAGGTATTAAATGGCCACATGCTACATTTCTTACACCACGTTATCTAAAATATATCAACGTTTTTCAGTGTTATTTTGCCCTTGTGTGAGCTCCGTATAGAAACGATTAACTGTCTCCAGTGTGGAACAAAAGAACTGGTCTGCACAAAGCTGGGACCTGAACCCCACTCAACACTTTGGGATGAATAAAAGGAGAGAGTCGGATCCATCATTCAATCCATGAAATGCTCAATGGGAAATGCTCAATCCATCGGTCTCATGAAATGCTCAATGACCACATTTGGTGTTGGTTTCTGGGAGACAACATAGCCATGATTTCATTTGTTTAAATAATTATAAACTAGGTACCATTTAAATGTTTGCTCTAAACACAGGGACGTCCAGTGCTAGTTGCAACATGGGGAAGTTATCACAAATAAGGTTTTAAAACAAAAGTTGAGTTACACAAATGCATGATTCCTCTAGCAGTGGTTCTGAATGTTAGTTTCACACAGGCAGATCTAAACCCTCTTAAATTAGAATCATGTTTGCCATTCATTTAGTCTGTTAAACTAAAATGACAATATTATCATATTTTGTAAGTGCTATGGAGTAATAAGTGAATACAATAAAATCACACTCACATAGTCCACTATATAAGGAAGATAAGGATATACAGCATATATTTAGTTATGCATATATCGGTTTGGGGAAAGGTGTCCCGTATTTATTGTGATATAATCTGTCTATGATTTTGCTGTTTCATTACTCCCTTTACGAAAAGATGTATTCTTGAAGTTCATTTTTAATAAGTAAACTTTGTTCAACTATATTTTCCAAGTATGTACTGTACTAATTTCAATGTACAAGTAGTATACAGTACTTGTAAGTGTACTATTTCAATACTTGGGAAATGTAGGGCCTTATAAGAAGGCAGCAGTACTTTGTTATAGATACTGAACTTAATAGGTAGCCAGTTTATAGATGATAAAACCGGGTTTTTATGACGTGGAGTATGATTTTCAAAAGATAAAGTGAACCAACTTGAAAGCCAATATAAATCTTTCAAATATGGTCACAATTAAAGTTTATTTAATCAGACTATAGAAAGCAGACAGAAAAGAAAGTTTTTCAGTTTTTTTTAGTTAGCCTAGTTGTTGCATATGTTACAATAACATTTTTAATGTTGTAGACTTTCATTTTCTGTTAAATGTCAGCACAAAATGTACGAGTTGTTTTGAATTTTACGAATTATGGATTGAACTCCTAGCCTAGGCTTTATGTTTTATATGTTGTTGAATATGGTTGTTTAATAATGTGTTAATATATTAATATGTTAAATATGTTAAGATACACACACACACACACACACAAATTAAGGTTTTATAATTTCTAATTAAGATACAAGATCATTTTTTTTGATAAATCAAAGATGGCCCAGCCTGGAGTGCATGCTCTCAGAATGTTTATTGGTATAAATATTCCAAATAACACATTACATTAACTCAAAAAAAAAAAAAAAAGTTAACAAAGTTAATAAAGTTATTTTTTTTAATTGTTTGCTTACATGTCAGGCTGTTTACTGCTAGGTTCTGCCAACTTATTTTTAATAGTACAAGCTGGCATGTAGGCCTAGTTGAAAAAGTTACAATGTTAACAAAAAGACAGACAGACAGGCAGACTCAGTCTGGCACGTGACACGATCACAACCAATAGGAGCGCGTGCATGACCCCAGTGACCTTGTGACGACCTCGGTCATGCACGGGCCAGGTGCATTCCTGTCTGGAATCTTTAGACGATTCTCCTATAAATAGATCGGTGTGATGATGGGGGACACACACCTGACTCAAGACGGATACGATGCAGTCCCCTTCTTTGACCGAATGCGAGAAGAGCCTCCCCGCAGCTGACGGCTGCTTCATCATGTGGCGCGACTATATGGATCTCCGCGCGACTCTGTCGCAGCTCCTGGAGCATCGGGATGAAGCACGCGCCTCCGCTGAGGACGGGACACCCGCGGAGGGTCCGATGAGAGCCGGCTCCACCAGCAGCGCCTCCAGCACCTCCGCCTCCTCCAGCCGTGACCTGCGCACCCCGCGAGACATCTGCAGATTATGCAGACAAAACGGAGAGACGGCGCTGGTTTACACGAGTCACAGGCTGAAGGCACGAGACGGACGGATCCTCTGCCCGATCCTGAGGAGCTACGTGTGCCCGTTCTGCTCCGCCACCGGGGACTGGGCGCACACGCGCCACTACTGTCCGCGGAGAAACACACCGGGGACCAGCAACATGTGAATCAATGCACTCGCGCACTTCTGTTCACCTAAAGACTGTAAGCCTGTGTTCGAAGTAGCCTATGTTGTGAAAATATGTTCAGAAAAAAGTTGTTTGCATGGTAAAGTTTGAAACGCGTTTTATGGTTGCTTTCAAAATAAAAATATTTTTCTAGTGCACCAAAACCAACTTTTTACTTGTGTCATTTAAATTGCATTTAAATGCGTTCCTTGCTGTTATGGGTTGACATTTACTTGACAGTCATCTAATAATAATTTATCCAAATCAGTAGCTATTTCGGATAATCAATCTAATCACTTTTAACGTGTGAAAAAAAAAACTACAAAATAAAAACCTGCTGAATGTAAAAGACATTTTACTATTATAGGTTTACAATTGATACAAATTGAACAGGTTTGGGTTTAACATGATGCAAATAAGCAGGTTGTTTAATAAAATAATTGTCTCTTGATTTCATCGGTCAATTTAATAAATGTTTTTTATTTTCAAATATTTGACTAATTTTTAATTTAAAACATGAGATTTATTTCATATTAAAGAAGGAAATTCTAATCTCCGAAGTAACTCTGGAACGTTACTAGGAGATGGTTCGCGGAATATTATAACTTTTTAGAATGTTAGATTTTTTTAATGAGTTTAAATGATTTTAAAAATAAAAGTATTAATGCCGATTACACTTACCCCCGTAGGTGGCGCTATAAACCATCGACATATAAATACCTAGACGCCTCATTGGCTGCTCGACCGCACGTCAACGTCGCCGCCATATTGGAGCGGGCAACTCTCATTACTCTCACATCAGGACAGAAGAAAACATACCTGACTCATCTGCAGCTTGGGCATCTAAAAACCGTCACACGATAATAAAAACAGATCTCGGGGTATTATCTTTCACAAGTAAGACTCAGCTGTTCTTTCTCGATGTGTTTTGGTCATTTTTAACATTATGTTGACAGCTTATTTAACCACCAGTGTCAGACTATTAATAATAGCGACATTGCTAACGTAGTTAGCAGTAAAAGCTGAGACTTTATAAAAATTCAAAGTTTAAATGAATTCTTATTTACGTTTATATCATAAACTAAATGGTGTTATGAGCACAATATGTACAGTGAGCACTTTGACTGTCTAGAATAGTGATGGAGCTAAAGCATCACTACTGTTACTTATTTACAAAGATGAAGTGGTAACACTTTAGAATCATGGTCCATTAATGTTAGTTAATCCATTAATTAACATGAACAAACAATGAACAATACATTTATTTACTGTATTTTTTCATCTTTGTTAATGTTAATGAAAATACAGTTTTTCATTGTTAGTTTATGCTAATTCAGAGTGCATTAACTAATGTTAACAAGCACAACATTTGATTTAAATAATGCATTAGTAAATGTGGAAATTAACATAAACTAAGATTAATAAATGCTGTAGAAGTATTGTTCTTGCTTAGATCATGTTAACTAAAGTAGTTAACTAACATTAACTAATGGAACATTATTCTAAAGTGTTACCGATTAAGTTTAGCATCACTTAATTTTAAGGATTTCATAGCTTTTCATAAAACTGTGAACTGATTCTATGTATTTTATTATAATTTTTTCTTCCCTTTTAGCCATTTGCAAACAGGACAAGGACAGCCTTGAAGGGGTGATAAAACACGATTTCACTTTTTTAACTTTAGCTAGTGTGTAATGTTCCTGTTTCCGCATAAACAACATCTGCAAAGTTAAAATGTTCAAAGTTTTAAGCAAAGGGAGATATTTGCTTTTAAAGAAATCCATTTCTAAGGACTACAGCAAACGGCCGATAGGGACTACACGACATTCCTCCAGGGTTGCTGACGTCACTAAGCCCAAAACCCCTCCTCCGAGAATAATAAATTAGGGGGGGGGGGCGGGGCCATTTTATATTGCTGGGGAGATTGAGAAGAGTTGGTCCACTTTGTTCAGCCTTCCTAGGGACGGGGAAGTTAGGGATCAATGGTTAAAATTTATTTTTAACTCGGTCCCTCAAAATTGGAGCAGTTCCAACTTTAAAAACAGAAGCTGTTTACGGGCCACAACCTGTAAGTATGACTTATTTTTCGTCGATGTGTTTTACTGTAATAGTTTGTATTGCTTATTGTACATTGTATCAAGGAAGTGAACAAATAACAACGCTGTTTGGCTCAGCAAACCAGTTTGTTAAATGCTCATTCATGCATTCGACAAACCCCTAACGTTAACGTTACAAACTTTTTTTTCTTAATCTCAACAGCGAACTTGGAATTAGTGTATATTATTATTTGATTAGAGCGTTTATGTATTGTTTATCTACATGTTTGTTTATCTGCAGGCATGCTAAACATGGTTCTGTGTTTGATTTGGCTACTATAGTAAATCCAATGTTTAGTGTTCGTTTTGGGTTAATAGTTATAGCGACAGATAGTTTGCTATAAGCGTTCTAAAAATACAAAAATAACGATTCCATTCATTACCGATTACTATAGATCTTCACTCTTTAATCAAAAAAATCCCTTTGAGGACTAATATAATTTGTTAGAACAATTATATGAAATTCTTGCTTATGAAGCTTATTTTTTGTGGTCCAATGATTATTATCCAGTAATTAATTTTTTCCTACTATTTTACATGACACATGTATGTTTTAAGCTGTAATTTGATCATTGATTACATATTGTCATTATTTCTTACAGACAACATCTCAGCAGGGTTCGAATTCCCAAGAGCTCCCCACTACATCTACACTTCATGAAGTTGGATATCAGTCAGACCCTATAGAGACCGAAACTGTAGCCACAGAGATAAAGGCAAAGATGCGATCAGTGGGCACACAACTTTCAATGGGTACATTGAGCAGTTTCCACTTAAGGAGCAAAGGTATGAAATACAGACATTAAATGTGTTTGTGTTACTTTATCATATGCAGTTCTAGTACATATTGTCTTTTTTTATTATAATTGTTATACCGGCTACTGAAACTTATGTGTATTAGAAAGTGGCTTATGTTTCTCACTGTAAAAAAAATTGTAATAGCATGACAGATGGTTATGAGTAATTGTATTTTTTACTTTTTTTTTGTACTTGTAGGCATTCAGGCAACATATTATGGTCATGATGTGGGCACCCAAACAACTGACATGTTTCCCTTATGTGCAGCAGTCTTCAACACCAGTAAGGGGCTCAGTCTTCAGGCCCAGTAAGAGACCTCGTCTGGTGTTAGATGAGAAAGAAGAATCAGAATTAAATGTTGAACCCACTGATTCCACATATAACCCAGATTCTGTTGTTACTGAAGAATCAGAATTGGCGTAAGATATAAATACATATTTACACACTTTTTACCAAAACATTTGTGTTTAAAAAAATATATAAAACATGAAAGCAACTTCCTAATATTTATTCTTTTTATATTGCCTTAGGATAGATCCACAGCCCGACCAAAGCGATAACAAATACATTGTTTTTGAAAGCTGTCTTCGAGAGCTGTTTGTGTCCTGTCCAATTTGTAAAACAAAGTGTGTTGTCCAGAGCAGACGAAGGGGGACTTTTGTTGCATTCACCCAGCTTTGTGAAAAGTGTAACTACTACAGACAGTGGCAGAGCCAGCCCATTGTAGGGAGTACCCCACTTGGAAACCTGCTATTGTCTACTGCAACGTATTTTACCGGTGGATCTTTTAAACAACTAGAGAAGGTATTACAACTACAATAAAATTCACAAAAAAATACTGTTTCAGTATGTATGTACTGTATGATTTCTATGATTTCTATGTTAATAGATTTTCAAGGCCATGAAGCTCCAGATGATGCATTTCGTAACTTTTAGGATTCATGCCAGGAATTTCATTGAGCCTACCATAATACACAAGTGGAACCAAGATCAACTGAATCTTATAAGACAGCTGCAAGAGGGAGGAAATGTTGCTGTGGCTGGAGATATGCGTGCTGACATGCCAGGTACGTTTACAGTATATTCAAAAAAAATCACGCCGTTTATTTTATAGTCTTTGAGTTTTTCCTAAAATATTATGATACTGATGTTCTCAGTAATGTTCTATATATGATAATGATGTTTAAAATAGGACACTCAGCAAAATTTGGCAACTACACCATTATGCACATGGAAACCAACAAAATTCTGCATCTTCAACTAGTTCAGGTTAGTAATTAAGCATTTAAAAAAATTGTTACATTTTCTTTTATCTGTTATTGTTTATACTCTACTCTGTTTATACATTTGAAATGTTGTGTACCCAACAACATAGCAATGAAGTTGGTGGAAGTTATCATATGGAAAAGGAGGGATTGAAGCCTTGTCTCGATAAGCTCGAGTCTAATGGTTTAGCTGTTGACTACATCGTCACCGATCGCCATCCGCAGATTCAGAAGTACCTGAGGGACCGCAATATCACTCAGTTCTATGACGTGTGGCACTTTGAGAAAGGTAATTATTTATCTTTGTATTATTAATTGATTCTTATTCAGTTAATTGTTCAACCTAACATGTACATTTTTATTTTTGTGTTAATTTGATTATCTTGAAATAATGATTGTACAACCAAGCTTTTACTTTGTACAGGTTTATCTAAGAAACTTGACAAACTTTCAAAAATGAAGGACTGTGAGGTGCTGAAAAAATGGTTGCACAGCATCAGAAACCATGTTTACTGGGCCAGAAAATGTGGCGAAGTGGACTTCACTGCAGAACCACATCCAAAATGTACATGTTCATGAGAACCACCTCTTCCCCAAGTGTGAACACCCAGACAAAGTTTCCAGGGATCCAAAAAAATGGATCCAACCAGGTATGACTGTATAGAGAGACAGATGACAATAAAATGACAGTAAACTAGTAAAATTCTGAGATTTTCTTCATATTTTATCTGTTTGGTTACAGGATCAATAGCGCTCCATAAAGTGGAAAAGCTATTATACAACAAGAGAGTTCTCAAGGATATAGAAAAGCTCAGCCACAACTTTCAGACGTCATCACTGGAGGCTTTCCACAGTCTGATTTTGCGTTTTGCCCCAAAGAACGTGATTTTCCCTTTCATAGGAATGTTGTGCAGGTAATAATCTTTGACATATTCAGTAATATTTATAAGCATTGTTTCTAACAATTGTTATGGAAATGTTTTTTTTAATTCATTATTTTATTAATATTAATGATCTTTCCCTATAATAAATAATGTTCTTTCCTAATAAGGAAGAAAAAGGTTAAATAGGTTAGGAGCCTTGCCTGTGGCCCTACAGTATGTTATCTATGTTATGAGTAGCAGAGATATAAAGAGTTATAAAGCCTCCCATCTTGGCCAGAACTCTCACATTCTCTTGACTGACTGTGCGACTGTGAGCCTTTCTTGCAAGAAAGAAACCATTATAATCATTGATTGAACATTTGTCTCTTATTCTGAATTGTTTGTTTATTTGTCACAACACAGTCTACTAATCTTTTCATATTTTATGGATTGTGCACTGATTACAGGCTGTATCTTGCAGCAATGCACTATAATGAAAATGCTAACCGTGAGCAGGCAACAACAACTGAAGGACAGGCTGTGTATAAGATCGTTTTTCCAAAGTCCAAAAAAGGGGAATGCACAGCAAAGCCAGTGAAAATAGAACCAACATACAGTAAGTTTGTTTTATTAACAATAATATAAAAAAAAGCTATAATAAAACAAATATAAGCTTACAAAAAATATTTATAAATATTACACAAATGTTAATTATAAAACAAAGGTAGATTATTTATCAGTAATTATGTAAAACCATAGAGTGACTCAGTATTCTGTTTTTTACAGACTATGTGGATGACCTTATGAGCCTTCTGTTACATAAAGTCTTTGTGGACCCCAAGCCATATGCAGAAGAGCTGCATGCAATCCCCATTCCACCTCCTCTGTCATCACAGTATGAAAAACCTTCCAAAGAAGAGGTGATTGCCCAGCGTGTGTCACGATTCAGTCGAGGGGTGGCCGGAACCCAACATACTGTCCCGCTGGATCAGGTAACTGTAGACGGATCCGGTTAACAACACATGAGGGGATGACAACCCACACACTATGTCCTAGGTAGCCCCAGCACCAGCTGACAAAGCTGCGATAGGCCAGATAACGGAAACGCCTATGGCAGGAATAGAAAACCTCAATATTGTGTATAAAACCAGTGGTATATTGGAAACATGTATATGTGATATGAAAATATGTTTGATAAAAATGTATATTTTGATTAGTTTTTGTCTTTGAATAAAATGTCTTGTGTAAATATATATATATATTGTATCTATTGTCTTTTATTTATGTTCTTTTACACAACATAATTTCATTAAATTTAATAAATACTTACTCCTCTTCATTTCTGCGTCTCACTGGTCCATAGTCGGCTCTGTAAATATTATTGATATTTTGCAAAGTATACGGATTTAAGCAGTTTGGTTCAAAACCTGGATGCTCAACCATACATTTAGGAGGGTCTGGAACCTCCATCATTCGTTTTACAACCTAAACAGTAATGTAAGACAATGAGAACATACTGTACAATTAACCTATGTTCATCTTTTAAATATGAAAAAAGAATTATACAGAACTATTAACACGTTATGCATAATTTTGGTACTAGCTTATTACACTACCTTCTGTATTTCTTTGCAGCAGATGTTTTCCTCTTCAATTGGCATTTTTGCACAGTTATTACATGTACACCTAATAAAATATATTTTTTAAATAAAAAAGGTTCTTGAATACACTTTTGTTAATAGACAAACACTTATTATTGTTATAAATTAAACATCAACTATTATAATTAGTACAATTAAATTACAGCGTATCTTAAAAAAAGTATTAGATATCAACAACAAAAAACATACCATTCTGAAACGTCATTTAAACGCCGTTCTTGAACAGGTTCTGCTCGTTCTTCTTCACTAAAATTTTCTGGGTCCGATTCAGGCTCAAATTGGTATGGTTTTATTGACGCCATTGTTTCTAATACCACCAAAGCACAGACGACTGGTAAAGGTAAGGGGCGTGACGTTACCGAAAAACGTGCTCTAGGCGGTAAGCGAATCACAACACACTGGGCCAGCTAACCAATCTGAGCCCATTACTATTTTTGTGGGACTATACCTCCCTAGAGTAGTGTTGTGTTTGTACTAAACCCAGAGCAACCCTGAATGAATGGCCAGATTGACCCTGCTCATATTCCAAACCCCCCCCCCCCCCCTCTGTTTCTCTGTGTAAAGATAATTTTTACAACAATATAATTTAATATAAATAATATAATTACCTTATTAAATGTTTCTGTAGTTTTTGTCAAATATTTGGAGGTGGATGTGCACACTGGTGGTGTTTGAGGAGATTCATCCTTCTATGTAAAGTGCTTTGAGTGCCCAGAAAAGCGCTATATTAAATGTAAGGAATTATTAGTTATTAATAATTAAATATAACCAGTTTCCTCAGTCGATCACAATACTATAGACTGCATTTAAAAAGCTTTGCACAGGCTGTTTAATGCTGATCATGTACTGCGTGTGTCTTTACACAAAAACTACATGTAAATAGCCTAGAAATGAAAAACACAGGAACTCATAGTGAGTCCAGCTGCAATATCATTAATGAAATCATTGTGATGTTTTTATAATGATTATTAATTTTGATTAATATAAAGTTTTTTGAGGGGAGCATCTCATATTCTGGTCTGTGATAAACATAACTATACTTTGAGATTTTGTTGTACAAGGTAAACTTCACACACTCACACCCAAACATTCATATGTGTTAACATACATGGAAAAATAAACCACTGTTTCAAAATGTGTGTTTTCTGCAGGAGTGTGTGTAATGTGCATTATAGAACAAAATGTCAAGCATCGTCGAGTCTTTTACATTATTTGACTCATTAATTGAATAAAATAGAAAAAATCTTGAGGGAAGCGGTGAAGAATTAATCTTTATTTGTCAGGTTTTGTCTTCACAACTAAACCACTCTATTCCCAGAGAGAGACAGAACTGAAAAATGAAATAAAATGTGTTTCTTGAGGATTTCTCAGAGGAGAAATGCAAAATGGTTAAAATCTCTTAAAAATATATGCTGAATGATAAAGACCCTTTATTAATAATTTACTTGGGGGAAAATGGGCAAACCTAAATATAAGTACATAAACCGGTCAATCGTAAAACTAATCGACAGATTAATCGATTATCAAAATAATAGTTAGTTGCAACCCTAATGTTTTCTCTCTCTCTGGTTATGTGAGGTCAGTGGAGGCCCGTGTCTTGAGTCTAAAAGCAGCAGCAGTGTTGTGGGAAAGGCCACGCAGAGGTCTGACCCCTTCCAGCTGTCGGCTGGCTCAGTAAACAAACACACACACTGTCTGTAGGGACCCTTGGTATGGCCTTTCATCTGTAATCTTTCACACTTAAAACCACACCACTGCGTGATTAGTAGCAAATAGGAGTCATGTTTAGATGTGTAATAACACTCCACTTTATCAAACTCCTCTTCATCATAGCTCTATCAGATCCTGCAGCAAAAGAAAACTGCATGATGCATCTGTTGCGGTCACTACCAGACCCAAATCACATCACATTCCTCACTCTACTGGAACACCTGAAGAGGTAAGAGCATTTCACGCACTCATGTTTAACTTGCATTTTTACCTTTTCAAAAACATAATTTAGTAGGATTTATTTATCATTCTTAATGGGTACCAACAAAATTGTAATTGTAATTACAATAGTATAATTTGTAATTATACTAGTTTTAACCCACATGTGGTGTTCAAAACCCTATAACACCTGTGGTGTTCCCGGTCAAAAATGACCGGCCCATAAAAAAAAAGCTTATAAATCACTCATTATACCATATTTTCACCCAATCTTGGATTCAATCTTTTTGTCAACATGTTCTCTTTCAATTAGGACTGGTTTTATATTTTGATTTGCATCTGAATAATCATAGGCCTCATTTATTTGAGAGTAGGCATTTCATTTTTTGAGTATTTTTTTTTTTTAATTTTTGAATAATTTTGGAAATATTAAATAAAATCTGAAGAAAATTGGTATTGTTGATCACACTAGTCTACTCTAATGTTTCACCAGGAATTTTGTTTTGAAACTTTTGTTTTGTAAAAAATATGGCACACTTGTGGTGTTCCCAGTCAAAAATGACCGTCCTATAAAATATAGCTTATAAATCACTCTCATTGTACCATATTTTCACCCAATCTTGGATTCAATCTTTTTGTCAACTTGTTCTCTTTCAATTAGGACTGGTTTTGCATTTAATTTTCAAACTATGTAATTGTAGGAGTCATTTATCTGAGCTTATGCACCTCAGTTTTGGAGTGAAAAAAGCATTATTTGTTAATAATTTTGTCAATATTGTGAGAAAGGTGAAAAAAAAGTTTCACTGTTGATCACACTAGCCTACTTTAATGTTTAACCAGGAAATTTTTTTAAAAATGCTTTCATTTTGTACAAAATGGCACGAAGTCACACTTGTGATGTTCCCGGTCAAAAATTGCCGGCCATTGAAAGTGAATGTAAAAGATTACAAAACACAGGGCTTGTATTTTGAAATGCTTTAATTTTCAGAAAAGGGGTGCACAGTAACACTTGTGCTGTTCCCTGACAAATCTGACCATTGTGACATACAAAAAATAAGCACATTAACGCTGTCATATAGAGAACACAAATCAAACACTGTTCATTTTCTTTCATTTTTCCAAATTATGAACTAACCAAAATAAGAAACTGTGACGGTCTCTGTGTGAACTCATGCAAGTGACTAACAAAAGCATTTTTAAATATGCCTGTACTATCACATGATGTATATTTGTAAATATTGTCTAGTTCTGTGTGAGTATGGAAGCATATGGGTAGCATTATTCAATTTGGAATGTAATATGCAAAATGACAATGCAATATGTAAAATGGCAATGCATTTCTGTATTTACATTTACATTTTCCAATACATTTGTGCAACGTAAATTATCATTTAAATGTTATTTTTCTTAAATGCATTAACACTCACAGTCAAGACACTTACGATTGCATTTTTATTCAATGTCCCACAATGAATGTATCAAAATTCAATGTGCACATTGAAAATGCATTCCGAGCCGATCACGTCTCCGCCCCCTCCCAACACGTCAATCACTGCGTGAACAAGGCGGGGCTTGCAGAAGGTCAGAGACTCAAATCTCAAGAAGAGGATTCAAGTGAGAGAACATGGACAAGACAGTTGGCCCGTGTACGTTTTGATCATTTCGGTTTATGGCTTCAATATTTCATTCGCACTTGTGGGCGGAGCTGAAGCGCTCCTTTCATCTGATTGGTCGAATCGCTCAACCTTCAGCTCTGTCTTTTCATTCTTTCAGGCAGAAATAAGAGTCAGTGCGAGTGAAGCACTGTAATGTCTGAAACTACACTCACTGTTAAATAGCATAATATTTTAATCAGATGTAGCTGGGCACATAATGTGGTCAACATTGGAACAACTGTGGGTTTTTTTTTTTTTTTATATGCTCTGACATGTGTAAACATATCCAAATGCAATATCTTAGGTGTTTCTTCTGTGATCTTTATCTTCTGTGATCTCTGACATAATCAATGGGTCCGTATACGTTTGCATTCATTCCTTTTTTAAACCACAAATTAAAAATGGAAAATGTGGTTTTATTTTAACAATGATTAATAAAATACCAGCTAATTTCCCTTAAACAATATTATTTAAAAATTAAAAAATAGTATAAATTATATTGTTGAATTGAACTTGAACTAAGCAACTGTTTTCATGTCATTATACATATTTATATTAAATAAAAAATCTATGAATTTTTTTAATTAAATCAAAATTCTATGAATTTAGACATAGCCTATACATACTGTAGTGGATGAGCTTGATCACTTTTCCTCTTTTAATGACAGCAAGGAGTGTTGTGGATGCACAATACATATATTTGAAATGCTACTAATCCCTGAACATAATCAACTTGCCAATGTAAGGGTGTAAACAAAAGAGCCCCGACGACAGAGCGTCAGTAGCTGCCTGATGGAAATCTCCAGAAGTGTGTGTACACCGGACGTAGCGAGTCCCCATAGCGACCACCCCTCCCCCAAGTATTTTATTCATGTGATAGCAAAAATAAATATTCAGCATCATTACTCCAGTCTTCAGAATGATTCATTAATAAAAAATAAAAATAATAATCCCCTTTGATTGATAGTGCTTACCTTCTAATTTAGTTAGATTATCACAATAAATTGATTTGGACATTAAAAGGGACAGGCCATGTTTATTGAAGTAAATTTATTCTGTCTTCTGCTTTTTCAGAAAACAACGAATTCCTGTACTGAAAAAACAGGCAATGCTTTCATTGTGGAGCTGAGACGATGCCTGAGTCATGAGAACTTTATTCATCGTGGAGGCGTTACAGTGGTACAAGACAACCGATGACCTGAGTAACTTTCTGGTTAATGTGGCAGGATTTTGGAGCACTTCATGCTTCCATCTGCTGAAAAGCTTTATGGAGATGAAGATTTCGTTTTTCAGCACGACCTGGCACCTGCTCACAGTGCCAAAACCACTGGTAAATGGTTTACTGACCATGGTATTACTGTGCTCAATTGGCCTGCCAACTCTCCTGACCTGAACCCCATAGAGAATCTGTGGGATATTGTGAAAAGAAAGTTGAGAGACGCAAGACCCAACACTCTGGATGAGCTTAAGGCCGCTATCGAAGCATCCTGGGCCTCCATAACACCTCAGCAGTGCCACAGGCTGATTGCCTCCATGCCACGCCGCATTGAAGCAGTCATTTCTGCAAAAGGATTCCCGACCAAGTATTGAGTGCATAACTGAACATAATTATTTGAAGGTTGCCTTTTTTTGTATTAAAAACACTTTTCTTTTATTGGTCGGATGAAATATGCAAATTTTTTGAGACAGGCATTTTGGGTTTTCATGAGCTGTATGCCAAAATCATCAGTATTAAAACAATAAAAGGCCTGAAATATTTCAGGTCTTTTAATGAATCTAAAATATATGAAAGTTTAATTTTTATCATTACATTATGGAAAATAATGAACTTTATCACATATTTGCTAATTTTTTGAGAAGGACCTGTATAAGTCACTAAATGACTAATGACCGAAATATATTGCAGATATGCTCACTGAATATAAACAGACCACTCAGATCATTAGGATCGAGTCAGTTAGAAATACCAAGGGTTCACACAAAACAAGGGGAGTCCTCCTTTAGTTACTATGCCACCCGCAGCTGGAATCAGCTTCCAGAAGAGATCAGATGTGCTAAAATACTAGTCACATTTAAATCTAGACTTAAAACTCATCTGTTTAACTGTGCATTTATTGAATGAGCACTGTGCAATGTCTGAACCGATTGCACTGTATTTTACATTTTCACCGTTTTTTTTTGTGTGTAAAATAATTTTCTATTTGTTTTTAAATTCCTTTTAAATAAGTCAATTTTAAAATCATTTTCAAAGTTTTAAAATTACTTGTTTATTTTTCTTCATGTTTATTTTACTTTCTTTTATGTAAAGCACTTACCATTGTGTACGAAATGTGTTATATAAATAAACTTGCCTTGCCTTGCATTTTAAATGGTGGAGTGACCTTTAAAAAAAAAACGGTGGTTAGTATGGTCAGGCTCATTGCCAGCGGTAAGCGGTAAAAATTTTGTCAAAACTAAGATTTTCCCATGTTCCAGTTTACTGTGAGAGGTGCTATAGACTTACTCTTTTTCTTTCAAAGTTTTCAAAGTAATTGGTTTAATAACATATACAGGACAGAAATAAAACAGCAGCAAATATACAAAAGGTTTTTGTAAAATAAGTGCTTTTCAAAAATGGTAAATTTACAGTACCACTCATCCTTTCGATCAATCTTTAATGGCAAAGTTAACAAAAGGTTACAAAAAACATTACATAAAATATTCAGTCAAACAGCTTTGGATTGCCCTATTATTCCTTCTTGCCTACTGAGCAATCAGAGCAAATATTCAAAGTCTTTTTAATTGGGAGCTTCATTTAAAGAGGATGAAGACAGACAAAAAAAAAAAAACCTGCTCCCATGAAAAGAAAACACTTCAAAGCAAATTATTTTTGTGTTTATGCTGATTCATGAATGGTGCTATTATTCCAGTCCCAACTTTAAACATATAAAACGTATTTGAACATAGTATGCAAATAACCAGGCAATGAAGTGAATTCTAGCATTTATGCACTTATGAACCATCAACGTGCCTCTTGCGCCGCAGCTCGGGGGTGGGGGGGTCCTTAATCCTCTACTCCTCCAAACATGTTTGCCAGCTTTTTAAAGCGTGGACCCCACTCATTGAGGAAGTCGTAGTTTAGGTCGTGTCCTGAGCTGTAAGAGTTGAGGGAGCTGAGTGAACCTGCATCTGAGCCTCCTCCTTCATAGTTAAACTTCAGGAGGGAGTCATGGAGGGTTGCTGTTGAGTCGTTATCCGCAGCCTTCAGATTCTGTGGTACAAAGTTGTTTATTCCAATATTTACGCCTTGTTATAAAAAGATATAACAAACACAGACTTTAAGCATTTCCCTTACATCATCAATGAACATCCCAATCCCAATGGCTGGTCGAGGCCTATACTGAGGTGCTGGCAGTAAAGTGGGTGCCACACCATTTCGGAACAGTTCAGGTCTGTTGTCCAAAGCAAGATGCAACACCCTCAGATCATAACCCTGTGCAGAAAGGGTGTAAGATGTGGACGAACAGCAAAGAAGAAAACCAACTACTACATCGAGGTATTGTCACTAATGGAGTTTGGGTTTCTTGGCGCTGTCGCCTCTTGCTTGCTTAGTTGGGGACAATTCATTTACAGCGATATTGTTGACTTCATTGCACAGATACTATTTAAACTGAACTGAGTTGATAACATCACTGAATTTCACAAAGCTTAAAAAATGCTTATATTGCAAAAAGATGTCAAGAAAAAGACAGATCTGTACATGATACTTAAAACACTGCAGGCAGGATTTGACTGAAATATCTTCTTTTTTTTTTTTTTTTTTTTTTTATAAAGTAGCATCAAATAACAGGTTGCTTGACTGTCAATATTTTGTTTTAAATTTAACCAAACACTTTGAATTCAGCCATAACAAACTGATAAATTTATTCAAGTTAAAACCACCTGATCATCTTCTCCACCACCTTCCACATCATAATAGTAGATATTGTCTCTTCCATCACCTTCAGGATGAAATGGTTCTTTTTTGGTACCGCATTTCTTCCTCAGTAAAAAAAAATGAAGACAAACGAGCACTGTGGTACAAGAAACGACAAAACTTACTGGAATATTAGCAAACATTAAAATTGAGTAGTAGTAAGGAATTAAACTGAAAAGTCAATTTCTGCAGTATAGTTTATATACAGCAACTGTCTATATGCACTATGGTGGCCATATGCGTCATTCATATGGGACACGTCCCTGCCAGGATTTTATTATTCCTTAAAATAGCCAGGTTAAGGTTGTTTGCAATGTGCAGGTCGATCATTGTGTGACATTCATGAGAGCTATAGAGAGCAGAGGAGATGGCTCCTTATGCTTTTGAATCACTCTCGCACCTACTTTGGTGTCATTTTTGATCAGTGCGCAGCTACTCTTCAAGTCAAACGACTTAACAAACGTGTACATATTTGCATCACTTTGATCATTCCCTGTAGGTCTCACCTTCTCACGTGCAGCCCCATGATTGGTTGATTGTGTTCAATACCTGCATGTTATTGGTCAAAATGCTTTGGATGCTTTAGGCAATATTACAATCATGGCCAGGACGTATCCCATATGAACGGCGAATATGGCCACCCTAATATGTACACAACACCTGGAAGACCAACTACGATTGTAAAATTATCAGTATACAGAGCATAAATTTGCTGTATGCCCACTGCATTGAGTATGACAACCTAGTAAACCAGCAACAATAAATTTCTTTAGCCTCATTTAATTTGATTGCCAAGTGTTAGGACTCATAATGCATGAGAGAAACTACATACACAGCAAAGCCAAGATTCCTCCCAGGATCCCAAGAACTCCAGATGACATCTCTGCTAACCGTTTGTCAGTACACTGGACTTGATCTCCTAAGCAGTCACATACAGTTGCTTGAATGGAGCTGTCCTGATACAGTTTATGTTGATCAAACACTCTCAGGACTACATTGTATGCTCCCTGCTCCAATTGAGACTTAAGATGCAGAAAAACACCTGATGCTAAAATGGGAACATTATAATATTTAGACATGTAGCCACTACCAACCAGCCAGAAATGTTAATGTGAAACAGTTAGTTTAATTTCTTAGAAACCACTCACATGTGTCATTCACTGAGGTGGACCAGTTTTTACTGGTTTCTCCTTGGGTCTCAACGATAAAGGGTGCAGCATGAGGAGGTCCATCTTTGTCCTTTAAAGAGAGAAGAACTGGGGCTGATCCACGGTTGCAAACTGTTATATTCCTTTCATTAATAACAGGAGCGTTGTCATTTACATCTTCCAATTCAATTATCATAGTTCCTGTGCCAGTTGCTGGAGATTTTGCTGCACACAAGTCAAAAATATTAGAAAAAAAAGTATATGCTGCATGAATGCCTTCTACCTAGAAACACAAATTACCGTCATCATCCACAGCAAAAATGATAGCTCTGTATTTTCCATCTTTGACATAAGCAGATTCTCTATCCATAAGGGTTCTGACTTTAATCACTCCAGTCTCTGGAGACACACTGAGCCAGTCAGCAGGATCATTGCCCATTTTATACCTAGAAGAAACAAAAACTGGTTTGACCTCATATGGAGATTTAAAAATGTGAAGTTTAAAGGGATCCTATTATGCTTTTTCACTTTTTCAACTTTTGTTAGTCTGTAATGTTGCTGTTTGAGCATAAAAAACATCTGCAAAGTTACAAAGATCAAACTCCAGAGGGATATTTTATTTAACAGAAATAATTTTTAAAAAACTACTACAAATGACTCATTTGGACTACAACACATTTATTTTTTTGAATGGGACGAGACCTGGTTGAGCTCCAATAGAGAAAGAAATGAGTGTTATCACCATGCTGGAGACACGCTAGCCTTCCCAAGAAAGACAAGCTTAGAGTGGTTACAATAATCTGGTTTTAAATAGCGCTCAAATTGATTTGATTTTGACATTATATTTACACTGAAGCTCGCAGGTGACTATGGCTAGCTAGTTTTTGACCTGGCGCCAAGTGTTGTCAATCACAATACACTTGCTTCTTGAATGATTTTTGGCTTAAAGGTTCCATCCCACCTTTCCAAGAGCTTTGAGGATGTGTTCAAAATCGAACAGAAGAACAAAATCTTGGTTCACCTTGAAAATATTTATCAGCATTAGACACTTACACATGCACTTAAAGCAACATTCAATCATTTTAAATATTACTTACTAATCCTTTGGTGTCTAGAAACCTTGGAAAGGTTTTTAGAATATTTGTTGTTGTATCAGCATTGTGAACAAGTTCCTGGCGATAGCGAAATGTCGGTCTCATCTTTTCAAAAATGGTTTCTTCAACTCCTGTATGAGCAAGAAGTGAAATGGCCTCCACAAGAGCATCTCCCTCAAGCTGATGTTCTAAGCTAATGTCTCTCCTGATGTTTGGACCTCCTTTTTCAGAGCTAGGCTTATTCTTTCTTTCAGTGTGACGAGAGTTGTTTCTTTGAACGGTTTTTAAACGCCAAGCAAGATAACCACTTCCACTTGCTGCATCATAAAAGTGCTCCTGTAAATGTTGGGGGGAAAACAGGACCATTTTACATTCATACATCTAAATCTATAGCAGGTGAAATGACAGTCACATAAGATCATGTGAACTTTAGCGATAAAGATTCCACTTATCAATCAATTCCTTCAAGTAAAAACATTTGATAATTTTATGGAAAAGTCTTACATATCCCTTCTTGGAAAATAGGTCTTTCAATGACGGAAACAAAGACACAATTCCAATGGCATACTGCTCTCTCTGCTTCTGGGTTGGAATCCTCCTACCAAAAATAAAAGGTACATATATGGGATGGGACAGCACGTACCATGTTTTTCGGACTATAAATCGCATCAATCCAAAAATACATCATGACAAGGAAAAAAACATAAGTCGCACTGGACTATAAGTCACATTTATTTAGAACCAAGAGAAAAAATTACCGTCTACAGCGACGAGAGGGCACTCAATGCTGCTCCGTGCTCCTGTAACCTCGATTACCGTTTTCGGCTACATATTTTACCACCTGCAGTTTGTAATCTGCAGAATAGGATTTTCTTTTTGGGGGTATTTTGTTTGCATTCAGTCTTTCTCAGTTGTCTTTAAGTAAATATATTTCAGTTTACAGTTTTCAGTTGTTTTCAGTGTAGACTACAGGAGCACTGAGCAGCATAGTGTGCCATCTCGCGGCTGTAGACGGTAATGTTTTCTCTTGGTTCATGTCAAATTAATTTAGATAAATAAGTCGCACCTTACTATAAGTCGCAGGACCAGCCAAACTATGAAAAAATACGGTAAGTGACAGCTATGCATACAAAAAAAAAACAGTCTTACATTTAGATTATAGATTTAGGTCTCTGTCTTAATCATTAGCTGAAAAAAAAAACACATATTACAGTCAATTATCTTAAATGTGAAAATGTAGCTTACCCAACACCTCGCTGTCATGTGCCCCACCAGTATGTTAACAAGCGCTCTTCTCATTTCATTTGACAAAGTATCGGTGGCCTTGTACTCTTCAAGAATTTAATCTCCTTTTGATTTCTCTTTTAAGGCAGCAAGCACCATCTATGTTAAAACAATAAAAGAATAGTTTGCTCATATCATTCTTAGGCCTGTCACGATATATATACTTTTTGGTGCAACATATTGTCCCAGAAATCAATTGCGATAAATTATATTACTGACTTTTTTCATCAGTAAGTCTATATTAGAATGTTTATACAAATATTACATAAGCACAATGTGGAAGAAATGGCATCACAGACAAACACAGATAACACAATGTTCAACTTTAACTGTAACAGTATTTTAAATTGTTATAAGAGGTATTTTTTCCTTGCATGTCAGTAATTTGTAAATAACATGTTTCAAAACATCTTTTATTGTATTTAGGGCATGTATAACGATATTTGGCAGTACAAAATTGATGGTGATATTTTATATCTTTCAATTAATTAACAAGACTGTAATTAATGACTGTAATTTTCCCAGTTTGGGAACATTTCGGCTTTCAACCCAATGAAAAGGGCGAGCCAGGCAATATAGATGAGCCGATATGCAAAATTTGCTGCAAAAAGGTTCCTGTGACGCGGCAATACATCTATTAGTACAAGCCATGTTAAGCGTTTTTGATGGTAAGCGTTTTAGAGTGTCCCCTGCAGGGGTGCTGCACAAGATCCCGGGCCCTGTGCATAGGCAGTCCTATTGGCCCCCCCCAACCCCCCCTCCTTGAAAATATATATTCCAGACTTTTCAAGGGCCCTCTTTTCCTTTGGGGCCCTGGTAATCAGTACTGGTTTTACCCCCAGTCCGACGCCCCTGGTCCCCTGTCATCCAGCGCAGCTGCTGAAGCATCAGGTCGCGGAACATCAAAATGAACAGCTGAGACCGTCCCCTGCCGACAGTTAGGAGTAGCTGAAGCCTTTGCGAAACCTGAAATCCACATATCGCGCTACTGAGCCACCCATAATAACCGCAGGGGAAATTTATTAAACGCGACAGCCCTAACTGCAGCCGCAGCCATCATTACCAAGCGCGAACCGTTGACTCTGACAGTGAATGAGAGTATGAGACGAAGCGAACGCACAGGCAGTGTGACATCCGTGTAAACATAGATGACATCACAGTTTTTTTTTTTTAATTAAGGAAAATAGCCTTCGTTTGTATGTAGGCTTAGGAAATGTATATATTTACAATACTTAAATATAATTAATAGTATTTTATTGCTTTTGTATTAGTTGTTTAAAAGAGTAAAAAAAAAAATTGGTCGGTCTTAACGCAAATTTACATTTGGCAAGTCGGTCGGACTAAAAGCAATTAGTCGGTCCTAAATTGACAGGGTCGGTCGGGTTACGGCAAGAATTTTTTGAAGCATCGAAAATACATTTTGGTACAAAAATAGCAAAAACGACGACTTTATTCAGCATTGTCTTCTCTTCCGTGTCTGTTGTGAGAGAGAGTTCAAAACAAAGCAGTCTGGATATCCGGTTTGCGAAACGAATCATTCAGTTCACCAAATCAAACTGAATCGTTTTAAACGGTTCGCATCTCTAATACGCATTAATCCACAAATGACTTAAGCTGTTAACTTTTTTAATGTGGCTGACACTCCCTCTGAGCTCAAATAAAAATCAAGCGCAGGCTGATGCAACAGCAGACTAATGAGGGCGCACGCCGAAACGGGTGTGGCCTAGCCCTATAAAGGGAGCTCGAAAAGGCTGACTCATCTGATTTTTCATCTCTTCAGTGAAGCTCACGCATCGTTGGATCACGAGAGAAAGCAAGCGTCGTCAGATAGCATCTCAGCGGGACGAGCCATTCCTGAAGCTGCTGGCCTACGCCGCCTTCCACTGCCGTTCCTGCTGCGCGTTCCGGCGCCTATATCCTTTTTATATCCTCGTGTGTGTTCGCCCTGCGACACACACACGTAAAAGAGCTGTGTCTTTTTAAAGATGCCCTCGTGCGGCTCGTGCAGAGCCCCGCTCAGCGAAGGAGACTGTCACGTCATCTGTGTCTCCTGCCTGGGTGAGGATCATGCAGCGCTCGCGCTCGCTGACGGAGGCTGCCCTCACTGCGAGCTACTGCCGATGGTGACTCTGAGGACTCGCCTGGCATTCTTCTCCGAGCCTGCCTCCTCCGCTGCGCCACAGCGCCGTAAAAAGCGCCGCTCCCAGCGAATTCTGGAACCGTCTCCAGCTCAACAGAGCTCGTCGGTTCTCCCTGCTTCACCGGCCTCCCCCGCTATCTGCTGCCGTGTCTTCCGAGGAAGTGGATCTCAGGGCCGCGGCGGGGGAAGAGGACACGTGCTCTCTGCTAGCTTCGGGCAGTGAGGGTTGGACGAGCTTCGGGTATCTCGCGCCTTCTGCTCAGAAGCCCAGCAGACGGGCTGATATCGAGAAGGAGCTGATGCGAGTGCTCACGCTGGCCGCGACGAGCCTCGGCCTCGAGTGGTCTGCACCAGCGCCCCCCTCTCGTTCCCGGCTGGATGGTAGCTTTCTTCCGGATGAGCGTACTTCTCCTAGCTCAAAGCCCGCCCCGTTTCTTCCTGAGCTTCATGAAAAGGTGGCGAAAGCTTGGAACGCTCCATACTCAGCGCGAACTCGTTCGTCTGTTTCGCCAGCATTCTCCGCACTGGATGATGGTAAAAACAGAGGCTACCAGTCACTTCCGCCGGTGGAACAGGCGATAGCGACGCACCTTTGCCCGCCCTCTGCTGGACATCGGACGAAAGCGGTGTTGCCATCGAAAGCCTGCCGGATTACATCATCTCTGCTCGCGCGGATCTTTTCTGGTGCTGGGCAGGCTGCGTCTGTGTTACACACCATGGCCACGCTGCAGATTTGCCAGGGTGATCTCCTCCGTAAGCTGGATGAGATGGGAACTGAAGCTATCTGTTTCACGGATTTGAGGAGTGCTTTGGAACTCTCTCTCCGCGCTACTAAGTCCGCTGCACAGGCCATTGGACGAGTTATGTCTTCCGCTACTGTGGCTGAGAGGCATCTATGGCTGACGCTATCAGACATGGCAGAGTCTGAGCGCACTGCGTTCCTCGACGCCCCGCTGACTCCCGCCGGCCTCTTCGGATCGTCTGTCAACGAGTTTGTTGAGAGATTCGTCGAGGACCAGAAAGCGTCGCAAGCTTTCAAGCACTTCCTCCCGAAGCGCTCCGGTTCTGCAGTGAGTCGTGCTAGACCGGCCCCGCAAAGCTCTCAGCCACGGCCCCCGCCTCCTGCTGCTTCATCGTAACAGCGTCAGCAACGCAGCTCGAGACCCCGTTCTCGCTCTACCAGCCGTCGCCCCGCGCCGCGGGGACCACGGCAGAGGATTACGGTGAGGCCGGAAGCACCGAGGTCATCCTAGCACTCCTAGGAAAGCGCCGGTGTATGAGTTCCGCTGTGGCCGAGCTCTCACCCAAGCGCACAGCTGTTTCAGTTCCAGGAATTGTGACTGTCTCAGCGTTTTCTGCAACGCACAAGCCTGTACAGTTGCCTGCTTGCCTGCACACAAAAGCCGTTAACACGGCTACCCAGATATTTCCCGAAAAGAGTGTAATTTCTGGTGTCCCGGCCACGGCCGATGGTGCTATAAATGTAGTGACGATGCCCACTGCTCAGTGCCCATCTCCACATATAAGCACAGCCCTTCACACAGGGCTCGCGCCCATAAGAGCGACTCAGGTCGATCACGCGCACTACATAGTAAACGTGCCCACTCCTCAGTGGCCACAAACACCATGTCACACAAGGCGTGTGGTTTCTGTAAAAACGAAACCCGTGCACGTGCGTTCTGCCCAGGCAGACAGCGAGTCGAAAGCAGTAAATGTGCACGCTTACAGCCCACAGTTACTCACAGACAGCACGAGTCCCACACTACCCGCTCAGCCCTCCCTCACTCGGTTAAGCACCGTGGCGGGGTCGAGGAAGAGCAATCTGCCCGCTGTGATCAGCGCGCTCCCCGCCTCAAATGTCACAGGCATAACGCCCATGTTACAGCACATCGAAGCGCTGCCGTTGCCCAGCCAACAAAGCGCGCTTCGCATCCAACCCTTAGCCATTCATGCAGATGCATGGTCAGCGCTTCCAGGGTTTCGGATTGGGTGCTAGACATTATAAAGAGAGGCTACTCGCTACAGTTTTTTCGACGCACTCCGCGCTTTTTAGCGCACGTCGAAACTACAGTCAAAACAGAAGTAGCACACCTACTTCAGACCGAAATATCAAAACTGTTGAGCAAAGGGGCTGTGGAGCCTATATCTCAAGCTCAAAGTGAAGGGGGGCTGTACAGCAGATATTTTCTAGTGCCCAAGAAAGACGGGGGTCTCATTTTACTTGATCACCTCGAGAAACTCGGTCTCAGTGTCAACTGGACAAAGAGTTTGCTGAACCCCAGTCAGACGATACTTTTTGGGTATAGCTCTGGACTCACGCTCCATGACGGCGCGGCTGTCGCCACAGCGCGCGTTGGGCATTCAGCGCTAAGCGAGCTCTCTCCACTGCGGCGCGACCTTCTCACTCAGAGAATTTCAGAAGATGCTAGGTCTCATGGCCTCAGCATCTCCAGTTCTTCAGTTGGGCCTGCTCCGCATGCGCCCCTTGCAGTTCTGGCTGAAAGCGCGAGTACCGCGCAGAGCGTGGATATCCGGTCAGTTGCGTCTCAAGGTCAATCAGAGCTGTGTTACAGCCTTGAAACCCTGGACAGCGAACGACTGGTACCAATCAGGTGTAAGCCTGGGGACTTCCTCGAAAGTGAAAATGGTGTCGACGGACGCCTCCACTTCGGGATGGGGAGCGCTGCTCGAGGGCAGACCGTTCTTTGGTCTGTGGTCAGAACGGGAAAAGCTCCAACATATCAACTGTCTGGAAATCCTCGCAGTAGAGAACGCGCTGACGCGCTTTTGCCCCGAATCAAGGGCCACTACGTCTTAGTCCGTTCGGACAACATGTCTGTGGTGTCCTACATAAATCGCCAGGGCGGTCTCAGGTCCCGAAACCTGTACAGGTTGGCAGAACGCCTCCTGGTTTGGGCTCAGCGCAACTTGCGCTCGCTGAGAGCAGTTCATGTGCCCGGGCTACAGAATCTGGCTCCAGACAGACTGTCCAGAGGCAATGTTCCCACGGGCGAATGGTCTCTACACTCACAGACTGTCCAGCTGCTGTGGGAGAGATTTGGCAGGGCGGAAGTGGACCTCTTCGCGTCCCACGAAAACTCACTGCCCCGCGTTCTTTTCCAAGAACGAAAGCGCGCTGTCACAAAGGTGGCCGTGCTGCCCGCTCTATGCTTTTCCCCCTGTCTCCCTCCTTCCGCAGGTGATAGAACGGGTGAGGGAAACAAGATGCTCAGTACTGCTTGTAGTACCACTTTGGAAGAACCAACCATGGTTTCCAGATTTGATGCAGTTAGCAGACACTGCCCCGTGGCCAGTGCCGTTGCGGAGGGACCTCCTCTCGCAGGCCAGGGGCTTGATTTGGCACCCTCAACCGGAGTTGTGGTCCCTCCATGTGTGGGCGTTCAACGGTTACCCGCTGATCTCTCAGTGGGAGTGCTAAATACTATCACTCAGGCTAGAGCTCCGTCGACTCGACGGCTATATGCCTCGAAGTGGTCAGTATTCTCCAGCTGGTGCACAGCTCGGGGACGTTCACCCCTTAGTTGTGAGGTGACGAAGGTTCTCTCCTTCCTACAGGAGCTGTTGGATAAGGGCAGAGCCCCCTCCACGCTCAAAGTTTACGTGGCGGCTATCGCAGCGTTTTCTGAGACAACGCTCGGTCAGTCAATAGGAAGGAACGATTTGGTCATCCGCTTCCTTAGAGGAGCTAGGAGGCTGAATCCTCCCAGACCTCCGTCAGTCCCTGTATGGGACCTCTCGATGGTTTTGGTGGCCATGAAAGGTTCCCCTTTCGAGCCTTTCCGAACGATTAGCCTCAAACATCTGTCATTCAAGACAGTGTTCTTGTTTGCTCTCGCTTCAGTGAAGCGTGTGGGTGACCTGCACGCGCTCTCGGTGAGCCCGACGTGCTTGGAGTTTGGGCCTAATGACTCAAGGGTCATACTCAAACCTAGGCACGTTTATTTGCCGAAATCCCTCAACACACCGTTTCGGGCTCAGGTTATTTCCCTGTCTGCCCTGTCGGTGTCAGAAGAGGATGGAGACTCAAGTCTTCTTTGCCCCGTTAGGGCTTTAAGAGCTTATGTGTCTCGCTCTGCTGTCTTCAGACAGACTGGCGTCGCCTCGTTGTGGGCGTGGTCTAGTGCGATTTCCTTACAGGATATATGTATGGCGGCAGGATGGGCCTCGCCGTCTACATTTATCAGGTTCTATAACCTGGAGGTTCCCGCCTTGCAAGCAAAGCTGTTGTCGGTATAGTTGAATCAGGGTCCTGATTGGAACTCTGAGATCGCAAGCGCTATGCGCTGCCGACTGTTATATGGGCAGTATTGCGTAAGACCCACATTACCACATTGGTCAGGCCTTGCCTTGATTATGTGATGTCATTTTGCCGCGTCTACGGACGCTGCTAGATATGGGACGGACGGAGGGTTCACGATTCACTCTGGTTTGCTTCGGCGATGAAATAAATCAGGTGAGTCAGCCTTTTCGAGCTCCCTTTATAGGGCTAGGCCACACCCGTTTCGGCGGGAAGTAGCATGGAGGGCGCGAGCGTGCACTCGATAGGCTTGTGCAGTTGCCGCAGAGCAGCCAATGAGCGAGCGAGCCGTCTCGCCTATGGCTGTGTGCTGCTGCAAATGTAATTTACAATAATTCAAAATTAAGGCTAATTTTTTGCTTCAGTGTATCGTGAAAAGAGACTTTTCCCGTAGCGTCTTAGCTAAGACGCAGTACTCGTTCCCTCTTCTAGAGAGAACCGAGGTTACGTTAGTAACGGAGTACGTTATAACACCCAGAGAAAACACTAAAACAGAAGTTAAGGGTCAAGAGCCCAACTAAAGCAAACACTGATCTCTAACATGGTTATGTTACGTCCCCCTCTGTGTCTAGGGGTGACAAGGGGAGTAACATATGCTATTTAAGAAAAATTAACAATTTTGTCGGTGAACCTGCAAACAAAATAGTGAGAGAGAGTTGACTATCTGTAATCCCAGCACTCACACTCATGGAAACTCTTCAAGATTTTATTTACAATGTGAAGTCTTTGTACAACATTAAAGGTAAGGGGAAATTAGAGGTTAAACAATATGGATAATTCAAAAAGAAAGAATAAGACGCTTGTAGCTTCAGGAGGGGGTTAAGGCCAAAATAACAAAAAAAAAAGGGGATGCTAACTGAAACAAAGTAATCTAACTTACCTAGCAAAGAAAACATCAAAATCAACAACATGTCTCTTCCCTGACTTCCTCACTGTTCCACAAAACCAGGAGAAAAGCATACGTTGATAAAATAAAAGTGGCACCCACCTCCTTACTGCATCTGCAGGCAGAAGAAAAAAAAAAGAAACAAATTTCTAATCACTACAGCCAGTACAACAGGCTGTCTTGAAGATACACTACAGGCCCTGATCACACAATAGCAATCAAATACAACAGGCTTTCTTAAAGCAGCACCCCTGCTTAAACCACCAACTGGGAAAACAGACAAGCCAAACTCTCTCTGGTGTTGTGTCCGTTCCCTCTGTTTAAATACAAGCTCCTCTCCACAGCTCTGACGAGGAACAGGTGACATCAATTAGGTCTTCTGCGAGAGGACAGGGAGGAACAGAGCAAAACCAGCAAAAACTACAACTCCCAACAGGATGTCAGGCATTAATGAAGCACAGTTACATATGGAGTTAACACACAGTATTAACAGCAACAATGACATACGTCCTAGGATGTAACAGTTACTTCAAATGAAACAATAAATCAATATCTAAACCTTAGTTCGGTGATTCTCAAATCTGGCTCGCGAGATCCACTTTCCTGCAGAGTTAAGCTACAACCCTAATCAAACAAACCTACCTGTGATTTTCTAACGATCCTGAAGACACTGATTAACAAACTCAGGTGGGTTTGATTAGGGTTAGAGCTAAACTCTGCAGGAAAGTGGCTCTCGCGAGCCAGATTTGAGGATCACTGCCTTAGTTCATTCTCAATAAGATCTTCTGTAGACGTCTGACAGAAATAAATTCAGTCTGGTTATTAATAAGTGGAGCTGGTGATGCTGTTTGTGGGGTAGATTTAATGTATTTTATTTCAGTTTATTTTATCTAAGGCTGTGTCTGAAGTCAGTTGTAGTTCTTGTTAAAATAAATACATTTAGAAATTTCTAGAATCTCTTTTTCAGGTTTTTTATTAGTGTAAACTTTTCCAAATTACTTTTCCAAAATATTTAAAAGAACAACTGATTTTACTTAATTATATCAGATTTGTAAGTGAAATTTTCACTTATTTTTCACAAGATCTTGAAGTGTTCCTGTAGCTCAAGTGGCAGAACATTGCATTAGCAAACGCAAGGTTGGGGGTTTGATTCCCTGGGAACACATGATAGGTGAAAATTGTTAAATTGAATGCACTGTAAGTCGCTTTGGATAAAAGTGTCTTCTAAATGCATTAATTTAATATTATTTAATTTAAATTTACTCAATAAAATTTAACAGATCAAGTTACAGGTACTTATTCGTTTTTTTATTTTTACTTAACTTAGTTAAGTAGATTTCTAGCATGGTTTCTAGCATGACTAACATGCGACTAGCATGTTGCTATCATCTTTCTAGCATGACTAGCATGCGACTAGCATGTCGTTAACATGTTTTCTAGCATGATTAGCATTCGACTAGCATGTTTCGAACAATAGCATGTTGCTAGGATAGATAGATAGAAACAGTCAGATAGATAGATAGGTAGATAGATAGATAGATAGATAGATAGATAGATAGATAGAAACAGTCAGATAGACCGATAGACAGACAGAAAGACAGACAGACAGACAGACAGACAGATAGATAGATGGATAGCTAGATGGATAGATGGATAGATAGATAGATAGATAGATAGATAGATAGATAGATAGATAGATAGATAGATAGATAGATAGATAGATAGATAAATAGATTGATAGATTGATAGATAGACATAGAATGGTTGTTTAATTGAGTCTAGGGCTTCAGGGAGTTTAGATTTGAATTTTTGGCTTGTGCACTAATGGGCCACCGTAGTCTTGGCTCAATTTGAGCTCTCTGCAATGTAAGTCTATGGGGTTTTTATGATTTTTTATATTAATTGAAAAGAAAACTGAAAGTCAAATCAGTCTGAAATGATATAGCACACCAAGTCAAAACAGTCTGAAAGTCTGACCCGACTCACCCGAGTTTAGAGTTTGTAGTTAGAGTTGCAAAATTTTGGGTCAGAAGAATAAGAAGAAGAAGAATAACTAGATAAAAAACGTTTGTCAAGACAAACTTTAAGTTGGCTTGAGAAAGCCTGACCAGAAAGTTTGAAAAGTTTAGAAAGTTTGGAAAGTTTGAAAATGTGAAAAGTTTAAAAAAGTTTAAAAAGATTTAAAAGTTTAAGAAGTTAAAAAAGACAGTAGCTGCGTCCGAAATCGCATACTGCGTACTGGGTACTACATTTGAATTTGAACGTACTACTCGACCGTTAGAAAAGTACGTTCTATATAGTATGAATGTGGGTAGTATGAATGGAATTCGGACGTACTACATCCGCCATGTTGACATTGTCACGTGACATATGTCGTCACAACAGCGCGTAAATTTAAAGAGCCCAATCTACTGAGCGAACATGATATAAAATCGGTGATGTTTTTCGTTATTCTTACCGCTTTCGTCTGCGTTTTTACGTCGTTTGAATTAACAATTCAGATCATGCCTTCGTTGACAGCTTGTAAATCCTTTACTAAATATAAATTTAGCTTTTAATTTTCTACCTCAGAATAACAGCAGCTACATCTGTGAACAGAATGACAGCCTGATTTTATGTACATATATACACATAAATACATTATCGAAATATACACAGAAACACACACACACATATATATACACACATCACAATATATACATAAATACATACATAATATATACATTATAGACAATATACACACACATATATACATATATATATAGCATAAATCAGTAATGATCCTAACATAAATACATGTAAAGAGTGTGTGTAGTTAAGATTAAATTTAATTTATATACTTACTGAATTATGCTTTCCAGTGAGTAGGGTTTCATCAGTCTCTGTAACATCGGAACAGGATTTACACATTACTGATGATTTATGATCAAACTGAGGCACCTATTAAGTTAAGTTAAGTTATCCAACAATTTTTATCAACACTAGTAAAATGTAAATTAACTCGTAAATTTTTTTTTTACTTTATCTCATTAAATTACTTAACGAGCCGTCTGTAGAAAGCAGCCTTAACAAGCTGAGGCACAGCCTCTGATCGATAATGATTATTAAACATATTTTTAAACTCAATTTACAAAATAGTCTCATCAGTTTACAATGTGTAAAACTTTAACAAGTCAGTCGTTTACTTGGATTATGTTTAACAAGTAACGTTACACTTTAACCACAATGAACAGCGTTTATCCATAAGGTACTTACACTTCAAAACAGCGGCGTCACGATTTTCCGTTATTTTTGAATATGAATATGACGAGTCCTCTCCCGTGGCCTCATGGGATAGAGTAGTGTCCATCCTATGCATACTACGGAATTCGGGCGGAAGTAGTAGGCCAGGGATCAGCAACCTTTTCGGCATGACGTGCCATTTTTTATTTTTATGGTTAACCACTGTGCCAACACAGCCCCCCCACCCCAAACACCCCGATATAATTCTGTATTTAAACGGTACATACACAATTTTTTATTATACGATAAAAAACAGTTTTTTTAACGTTTAATCAACGTTAATGCACTGCTTTAATTGATGAACGTGCACACACACACACACACACAACACACACCACTCGCACACAGAGATCTGAGATCGTGCTGTGCAAAAAGTAGCATTCAGAGTGTTGTCACGCTACTTTTATTAATCGATACTGAATCGCTACATTATATTTCTCAACAACAAAGGGGCAAAATCGCTTCATTGTCTGCAGAGAGAGACAATTCCCCCCCCCCCCCCCCCCCCACTTTCTTTCTCTCAAAATGGCCATATTTCAGAAAATTTTTCATCACTGGATATAGCTTAAGGTCATTTAACATTTCTATGGTAAAACGTATTATTAAAAGTTGACTAATGTTAATTGATTTGCAGCTTCATCTTACCTCACTCTCTTTAACGTTAAACTGACGCTTCGCGCTCTGCTTCTGTGAACAGTAAACCCCGCCTACTTTGATCTGATTGGCCATCTCAGTCATTTTGACATTGACGAGTGCTGTTAGACCGAGGCTTTGATCTGAAGCACCTAGTATGTGCAGTGTTTGCACGTGCATCCATGCAAGTTAATTCTCACACTTTAATAGTATTTGTAGCTCCTAACAGGCTGTGTGACTATGAGAAGTTATTACATCAAACTGTACGTCATTATACAGTTTTCCTTATTGCTTGCGTGCCAGCGATTATCCCTCTGCGTGCCACTGTTGGCACGCGTGCCGTAGGTAGCCAACCCCTGTAGTAGGCCATCCGGGTACATTTCGCCTACTGTTTTTCGAATACTAAGAATTCGGACATACTACTGGCTTCGCATACTGTTTTTCGCCTACTATATAGTATGGAAGTATGCGATTTCGGACGCGACCAGTGATTAACATATTGCTAGCATTACAAGCAAGTGACTACCATGTCATTAGCATGATTAGCAAAGTTGCTAGCATGTTGCTAGCATGATTAGCAAGTGACTAGCATGTACTTAGCATGATTAGCAAGGTATCTAGCATGTCGCTAGCATAATTAGCAAGTGACTACTCATGTCGCTAGCATGATTAGCATGTTTCTAACATGATTAACATGCAACTAGCATGTTGCTAGCATGATTAGCATGTTGCTAGCATGTCGCTAGCATGTTTCTAGCATGATTAGCATGCGACTTGCATGTTGCTAGCATGATTTTAGCATGATTAGCATGTTGCTAACGTGTTTCTAGCATGAATAGCATGCGACTAACATGTTTCTAGCATGATTAGTATTTTGCTAGCATCTTTCTAGCATGACTAGCATGCGACTAGCATGTTGTTAGCATGTTTCTAGCATGATTAGCATGTTTGCTAGCATGTCGCTAGCATGTTCCTAACATGATTAGCATGTTGCTAGCATGTTTCTAGCATGACTAGCATGCGACTAGCATGTTGCTAGCATGATTAGCTTGATTTTAGCATGTTTCTAGCAAGATAGATTAGATGAGTTTGAATGAGTAGCTTACTTTGGGGAAGTCGTGGCCTAATGGTTAGAGAGTCGGACTCCCAATTGAAATGTTGTGGGTTCGAGTCCCGGGCCGGCAGGAATTGTGGGTGGTGGGAGTGCATGTACAGTTCTCTCTCCACCCTCAATACCACGACTTAGGTGCCCTTGAGCAAGGCATCGAACCCCCAACTGCTCCCCGGGCGCCGCAGCATAAATGGCTGCCCACTGCTCCGGGTGTGTGCTCACAGTGTGTGTGTGTGTGTGTGTTCACTGCTCTGTGTGTGTGCATTTCGGATGGGTTAAATGCAGACACAAATTCTGAGTATGGGTCACCATACTTGGCTGAATGTCACTTCACTATGAGTTTAAATTGATTAGCATCGAATGCAGCAGCTAGAGTCCTTACCAGGTCAAGAAAATATGATCATATTACCCCAATTTTACACTCTCTGCACTGGCTACCTATTAAGTTCCGTATCAGTTACAAATTATCATTACTTACCTATAAGGACCTAAATGGTTTAGCTCCTGCGTACCTAACTAGCCTTCAACCAAGCTACAACCCATCACGCACCCTAAGGTCACAAAACGCTGGACTTTTGGTAGTTCCTAGGATAGCAAAGTCCACTAAAGGAGGTAGAGCTTTTTCACATTTGGCTCCCAAACTCTGGAATAGCCTTCCTGATAATGTTCAGGGTTCAGACACACTCTTTCTGTTTAAATCTAGATTAAAAACACATCTCTTTCGCCAAGCATTTCGAGTATTGCATCTCTTAAATTGTGAGTGTAGTTGCATCTGATCAAATGCGCATTTTTATTCTTTAGCTTGGGTTAAACTATTTAATTTTACTTTGTTGGATCAGCAGCTATGCTAATGATGTCTCTATTTGTTTCTATGTTTTACTAGGATTTACACAAGCTCCAGTCTGGATCCAGAACACCTGAGAAGAGATGATGCTGACCCTCATAGGACCCCAGATGATGCTAACCCTGAATCAACAAACAGAACTAACAAATATTGCTACAAGTGTGAATGCATCATATAATAATTATTAATAATTGTAATAATGTTCATCGTCTGGCTGACTACGTCTCGTATTAATTTTTCTACAAATCCTGTCATACACGCACAAACTGACAGTCACCACTTTTAAGCTACTACTAAATATTGTACAAAAAAAATTTTCTGTAAAGTTGCTTTGTAAAGATTTGTATTGTAAAAAGCGCTATACAAATAAAATTGAATTGAAAAAAACAGTTCTATTAAACATAAGAGGTTCATCTACTAGATTTTATTTAAAACGTGATGTCAAACAAGGCTGTCCCATTTCCCCATACCTTTTTCTTTTTAGTGTTCAGCTAATGAATATTTATGTTAGATCAAGTCATTTGGTTTTTCAACTGCTTACACACATTTTCCAAAGTTTTCCTCTTTTTTTTTCCAAAACTTAACACACAATTCAAGAATTGACAACACAAGATGCAAAATGCCTCACATCTCTTTCAAAATGAAACACCAGAGTCAAAATATCACAAACATATTTCAAAAGCAAACATTTGTCTTACGTTGTAAACACCTTTACCATAATGTTATATTTTTGATTAAGTCATATACACACTTTTATTCAAAACCTAAAGCTCTTCTTTAAAAGCTCACATGTACATGATTGAATGTAATTGGGAGAGAGCTGTTGAATATATAAAGTAAAAACAAAAGCAAAATTGAAACCAAACTTTATTTTTTTGCTCTTTGTGGTTGTAAATTTAGTATTAGTGAACACAGTTTGAAAAGAAAAAAAAATACATCAAAAAGATGTAGTGTTGTAGCATGTAGTGTAAAACCAAACATAATGTGTGTGCTTGCATGTGGAGATGGTTGGGTGTATCTAGGCTCCATCTCTCCTCCGGGCTGGGTCCGGCTACAATACTTCATCCACGTCACATGCTATATTCTCTCTTGATACCTTACCAAACTGTGACCAATGCAATACACTGTAGTAAATGAATGCAAGGGTACTACAGTAAAATATATTTATTATAGTATAGGCCTATTGTTTGTTATGGTAAAAAAGCTATTATGTGTACATTAGAACATGTGTACATTACATTAGATTGTTACATACCGGTTCTCATTTCGAAAGGTTCGAATTATACCCGCCACGGTAAATCTACTCTCAGTCCAGCCTATCTCATTGTTAAACCATGGTTTATCACATGATCGACTACTGTAGCCCTAATCTCATTCGAGACCACTCTTCTTGTTCCTTGTCCTCCTCAATTTCTGACTGATCAGAAAAGATCAGAAATCTAGGTGTAAGATTAATTTTGAATCGATTCTTCAGAAGACTAAGGCAAAACTGAATCATTGCCTTTATATTGCCAATGAACAACTTAATTTCTGTAGTTTATTTTTGTGGTGCAAGTTGTATACATTATTCATTTTTTGTGTGTAATTTGTTCGTAAATATTTACTTTTCTGTACATTTTGTATTTTTGTTTTGCTTATTCATGCGTAAATAAAAGAGGTACTTATATACGTTGTTAATGTTTATTGCAGCTTATACATTTTTTTACACATTAAAACAAATTATATAATTGAAAGTACTTTTTACAACCATTTACAGCATAGTTTAGGATTAACATCAGGAAAGCAACATCAGTTTTGAACACTCCATGTGTTCTGGGGTCTTCAGGAGGTGAATCTCTTGGTGAAGCAGAGACTTGAAGGACAATACAGTGACAGTGGAACGAGGCACATGACAAACACTCTGGAGACCATCTGTATGATGTACCACTGGAAGATAGAAGAGAAACACCAGGGACTGGATTGTGGCATCCATTCACTGTTGGCGTTCACTTCTCAGAAGATCCAGCAGCTTTGTCAGGGGCTCTCTCAGCCCAAAACCATTAAAAACCTGTCCAGCGCTGACACATTCAGCTTTATCCTGCACAGTGGTCTGGTCTGATTTAGGGAAAGAAGGAAAAGAGAAATTGTTTGGCACTATGACAACGTAATTAGTAGAAGAAATAATGAGATACTTAAGTAAACTACTTTTAGTAACTACCAATACCATATTGGGTAAAATCTTCTAGTCATGTTTAAAACCCCAAAAATGAAAATTACCAACCTGAACAACTTAAGGATGAGCAAAGGATCACAGAATTTTCATTTTTGGCTAAACTATCCTTTAAGTAGAAGTATTATCTTGCATAATCTAATATACTTACTGTATTGAGAGTAAAAGTAAAGGTATGTACAGTATTATTCTGAAAAATAATTTTTCAGGATGGTTTTCCATTAATATTACTTCTGCACTATTGTGTATGTTGCAGTTTACTTCTTATGAGTAAACTTAAATAATGTACTTCCTTATAGTCCACCTCTGATTAAAATATTCAAACAGAGCACTGTTCAGCTGTGATATCTGCTTTTTTCAGTTTTATTTTTAAGCTTAGCTGCTTAAAAAACGGGTTGCAAACCTGTCTACATGTGATCACTATGGTCAAGACAATAAACTATATAAAATCACACCTTTGTAAGATATCAGTCAGCATTTGAATTGCTATGAGTGTGTGTTTGTGTTTTGTAGTTTTTCATATGTATCATTACATTATTCAAGTAAGCTCCGAACCAGTACCTACATTTAAAGTTGTAATCCGACAAAGGATGCAGCAAACCAGTTTAACTTTCCTGGCCTCGGTCTTGGCTGAGTCTGAGGTAAATCACCGTCTCCTACATTATGACGTAAAACAGAAAAACAAAAACAAGCAGTTCTGGCTCCACCTGTCCTGGCAGGATTGTCCTCTAGTCAGTGCTGCGATGGCACCGTTGCTATGTGACAGAGTGCTAATCGGAAACACCAGGTGGCGGAAATAGGAAATCCTGTGAAGGCGGAGCACCTGGTCTTCGAAGTCCGTGTCCTTCGAAGTGTGCACACTCAACTTTGGGACACAGATTATGTGTGTGGGCAGCTTCTTCTTCTTCTTCTTCTTGTGTTAAGGCGGATGGCAGACTTATAAGTGCATTACCGCCACCTATCTCTCCAGTGGCCATTGACACTCCTAATTGAGATTGTAGATAGAGTGTCAATGGTTAATTTGAGAACTAGGTGGTGGTAATACACTTATAAGTCTGCAATCTGCCTAAAGCAAGAAGAAGAAGAAGAAGCATCTAGCTGTTGGCTCAGGACGTGCTCAGGACATTTCATGCAGTAAACTAGAGGTAAAAAAACTATATAACTTCTGTTAATTGTCTTGAACAAACCGATTGTTACATGCCTTTACACATCCATGTATCGTCACGAGCTGCAGGGTTTCATTTGGTTTTGTTTATGTGTGTTTTTTTTTTATTCTAAAAGCCGTGTTTCCCATTCACTTCCATTATTTGTCTGACCATTGCGTGGTACAACTTGTATTTGCCAGCGCTGCTTTGAAAATACTCCACCACTAATGAAGAACAAAGTCAAGGAAACTCTGTGGTCAATAATACAGTGAACTAGGCAGGCTTTTTGTGTTAAATTATATTTCCTGTTGCTGCGCAGGCTCTTTTATTGTATATGACAGCTTATGTCCCGATGACCGGTCTTTGCATTACGATTAAAAGCAGTATCAATAAAGTAAAAAATTGTGATCAGGTTAATCATTTGTGAATGTGTCTCCTAAATCAGAATTTGAAAACCAGACACATTTAACATTTGCATCCAACAAAAATCATTCAACAAGTGTATTTTGTCAGGTAATTATGACATTTAACCAATGTTTGAGATATGTGAAACACTTTTTTTACTGAAATGTTTATCAGTAATAATGTGTTATTTAAAAAAAAAATCACTAAAATTTTATGACTAAAACTAGACTAAAATTAAAAGACTTTTAGTCGACTAAGATACCTTGAGTTTTCTTTTGACTAAAACTAGACCAAAATGACGAGACTTTTAGTCGACTAAAACTTGACTGACAAAAAAAGATATGTGAATGACTAAATATGACTAAAACTAACAAGGACATTTGGCACAAGACTAAGACTAAGACTAAATTAAAAATAGGTGACGAAATTAACACTACGTTGGTGCATGTGCATTCGACACTCAAGTAGAGACCTGCATTCCCGCGGGAGTACCGCGGGACCCAGCGCAACCGAGTGCGGCGCGGGACAATATTTGATTAGCAAGATATTATTGTGTGCGGGTTGCGGGAAAATAAAGTTATTTGCGGGACTCTCGCAAAGTGGAAATATCTAGCAAAATGACTAAAAACAGATAAACCTTTATTTATAATAGACTAAAATAAAATAAAATAGACTGATGAAACCATGGACAGCGACGTGTAATTCCATTCCTAAGAGAGATCCAGTGGTGGAAAAGGCGATATCAAGAGTTTCCGAGATTAAGCAAAGTAACACGACATGTAGGCTACTTTGCATTCCAGCTCCCAGCGCACCATTGGAGAGGGCTTTCAGTAATTGCGGTCGCATAAATGGGCAGAGACGGATTAATCTGAAGCCCTCATCAATGAACGACATGCTATTCCTGCACGGACTATAGTCGTAGTCTACAATTTTTTTTAATTCCGTTTATTTTTAATTATTTATTTATTTTGCTAAATATTTAAAATTGGTCTATTCATTCGGCTATATATATTCTAATTCATTAGGCTATACTATAGCTAGCCTAATAGGTATATTCTTTTATTTACATTTCTTACTTTTTACTGTATTTATGTTCTAAGTTCCTTGTTCGTTCCTTTCATACATTTTATTAAACGCAAATAAAACGAAACATTTGTTTCTTGTTTTAATTTATATTCAACAGGGGAGCAATTGAAAAAATAACAGAGTAGCAGGCAGAATATGAATCCGTGTATCATTCGTTCTTTCGTTTTTCTAATTGAAACCAAAAATGGAAAAATAAAAAAACGACTTGTTTTTTTTTATCTGTTTCCAAAACCAAAATGAAAAAAACAGATAAAGCTTCGTTTTCCGATTTTCAAATTTATGCTAATATCAAGAATTAAAAAAACGGATATCAAGCGTGTGTGTTTCACGTTGGTGTTTTTGTCTGATGCTAGTTAGTGACGGTCATTCTTGAACGATTCGATCATTTTAAACGAATCTTTAATGTGACTCGGGAAGAACGAGTCGTCTCTGGGAGTGATTCGTTCAGTCGCGCATGCGCAAAATTCTATAGTTTCTGTACAGGAATAGTCTAGTTCACCTGTTTCAGTCAATGCAGTGGGTGCCGGTGTTAGAAAATTGATTAGTTAATCTCTTGAGTCTTTCGGGTTTTCGAGTCGCTCCTCACGTGACAGACCCGTAAGCTTTGACCATAGACTGGAGTTACCCTTGCAACAAATGTCTGTGTATATTATTATTATTATTTGTCTTTATGATTTTAAGTGTATTGCCTTAATGTTTTAATGTTTGTATTGTTTAATAATTATAATAATAATAATAATAAAGACTGTATAAAAGGCTTTATCCTATCATTCGTTCTTTTGTCACGTGACGTGACAGCATTGGATAGATTAATTTACATGCTTCCTTACAAACAGGTGCCTAATCATTATTATTATCATCATCATTATTATAATTATTATTTACTCTTACAGTTACTGCATTTCTGAGCTTTTTACTTCTTACAGTTTATAAATGTACACATTTCTGTCATAATGGTTATTTTCTATACACTGAATGTTGTAACAAAGGCAATAAAGAGTACTTATTAATGAACACATATGATTATGGTGGGTTTAATTTCCTTGATTTCTCTTCTTTGAACAACACTTTCAAAATTAATTGGATTAGACAGTGTTTGTGTAATCCAAACTCAATATGGATTTTTATCCCCAATGACTACTTTTCCAAATTAGGTGGTCTCCCTTTCCTATTGATCTGTATTTATAATATTGCTAGAATCCCTTACAATTTAACCAAATTTCATAAACAGGCATTACTTGCATGGTCATTCATTTTTAAGCACCTCTCAGCCGTACTTGATTTGGAAATTTGTTTTGGTTGTTTCCTAGTTCTTTAACTTGGAAGGTCTTATTTTAATTCACAAAAAAAATCTTATGTAAATGTAATTTTCCAGTAACTCCCAAAGAATTCTCCATCATCATGGACACTATTCCTAAAGGAGTTGTTACGCTTTCAAGGGACTCATTAGATCATCCAGCACTTTATCTTTATCTTTACACCCATTTGAAATCCCAGTAGGAAAACTATGCTTTTTGTTACATGAAAGTGAAAAAGTGATGTGACATTCAGCCAAGTATGGTGACCAATACTCAGAATTTGTGCTCTGCATTTAACCCATCCAAAGTGCACACACACAGCAGTGAACACACACACACACTGTGAACACACACACACTGTGAACACACACCCGGAGCCGTTTTCATAATTTATGCTGCGGCACCCGGCGAGCAGTTGGGGTTCAGTGCCTTGCTCAAGGGCACCTCAGTCGTGGTATAGCCAGACCAAGACTCGAACCCACAACCCTAGGGTTAGGAGTCAAACTCTCTAAAAACTAGGCCACGACTTTGTCCAGTATCCTTCATCACGTAACTATAAGATCAGATCGCTTTTTCAAAAGGAGCGTGTAACGACTCCATATGTGGTGTCTTATTTGAGGAATGTGGTTGATTATATTGATGAGAAAAAAGTATGGACTCTGTCTTTGGAATATATAATAACTAACAAGGTTAGAGAAATCTCATTCAAATTGTTACACAGATTTTACCCAGCTAAAGTGTTTTTGAAAAGGTTTAAATCAGACATAGATACAAGCTGTTGTTTTTGTGGTGACCCTAATGAAACTGATATACATATCGTTTGGGATTGTCCTCACACAGCTATTTTGGAAGGAATTCTCTAATGTTATCTATCTCAGTGTGCTACAGGGTTTCTCTCTGCTTTTTAAGGATGTACTGTTTGGCTTCTTTAATATTCAAAAAGACAAAATTAATGTATATTTCATTATTAACCAATTATGACTTCTTGCAAAATGTCATATTCACCGCAGTAAATTCACTCATCAAAATCCATTATATATTGTTTTTTTTTTGTTCAAGAGGTTCAACAGTATATCCAAACTATTTAATCTTCCAAAAATCTTGAGGCTGTCAAAAATGTTTAATCTTTTCAATGCTATACAGACACACGTCTGTAAATGGTGCTTTGCATATAATGCCACCAGTGTTGGGGAGTAACTAGTTACATGTAACAGCGTTACGTAATTTAATTACAAAAATATAGTAACTGTAATTAGTTACAGTTACTACGAAAAAATGAGTAATTAAATTACAGTTACTTATGAAATTTTTTACGATTACAAAGGGGATTACATTTGAATATTTACACACATCCACATACAGATTTAACTGATTTCTTTCCCAAATCGCACTGACTATGGTTCGTAGAATCCAGTCATAAAAACGGAATGCCTAACGCGGACGGAATATGCCACATTTTGTATGACTAAATCAAAAGTAGGTCAGTACACTTGAATGCACGTTCTGCGTGTCTGTGGAAATCAGGCGCGGACTGGACACCGGGAGAACCGGGACAATTTCGGTGGCCTGGCAGCCGATTTTGCCCCACTATTTAATATCATTATTGTATAATTGCCTGCCGAATGTACTAAAGCGATCATTTGCGAATCCGCCATTTGATAATTAAATCTCTAATAAGTCATGAAGTGTTAGTCATGACTCGCGCGCTCTCCGCGCCTCGGCCAAATGGTTTGGATCAGACTCAGAGTAATCAATGCGAGAGATAGAGAGAGAGAGAGAGAGAGAGAGAGAGAGAGAGAGAGAGAGAGAGAGAGAGAGAAAGAGAGAGAGAGAGAGAGAGAGAGACACAGAGAGAGAGAGAGACAGAGAGAGAGAGAGAGAGAGAGAGACAGAGAGAGAGAGAGAGAGAGAGAGACAGAGAGAGAGAGAGACAGAGAGAGAGAGAGAGAGAGAGAGAGAGAGAGAGAGAGACAGAGAGAGAGAGAGAGACAGAGAGAGAGACAGAGAGAGAGAGAGAGACAGAGAGAGAGAGAGAGTAGAGTGGACTGGGGAAGCGCACAGCTGGAGCAGAGAAGCAGAACTAGTGTTCAGGGTTTCAGGTCAGTTTCATCTGTAAAGATGCTTTTTTGTCTTTGTTTTTTTATTTATTTAATCAAGCAGCAGCACGTTGCTCATCAGTCATCACTCAAAAAAACTATATAAAGGACATCATTATTATCAGTTGTAATGTTACAGTAGGAATTTATCTGAAAAACAATCAGATTTTTTTTTATAGGTTTAGGGGGAGCTACGACAGACAACAACACAACCCTTACGAAAATTAACATTTTAATATTTAACTATAAATCCAGAGAAAATGGTTACTATTGTTTAACTGTGATCACCAAAAATAAAAATTTAAAAATAAATACAAATCCATTTGCAAAAAAAAACAAAAAAACAAGGTTATTTTACTTTTATATAGGCTAAAAAAAGCAAGTCAATTTTTGTAAGGAAAACATGACTCGTGTACAGTATTAGGATTTTTCTATAAAGATATTGTAGTATTGTAGAGTATTGTATTGTATAGTTTTGTTCAATCTTGAGTATTAAAGTCATGAGAGAGATGGATAACAGGGCAAAATAAAGAGACTGAAGAGAAAAATAGAAGTGAAGGTGCAGTTCAGGAGAGAACTTATAATTATTTTGCATGTCCCCAAATTAAAGATTTAAAATAGATAAAAAATAGTTTTGTCCATGAATTTGTTTGTATGAGTTTGAATTTTCCAGTCTGAATTTTTTTTCCCAGTCCGCCCCTCCTGTAAATTAATGGCAAAGACATGGTTTCATTTACTACACATAGGCCTACTGAAGCTCGCAGTGTTTTCAACCTCTGCCGCCTCAATATAGGAGTACACGAGCACATAAACATAATTTCTAGAACTGCTCTGTGTCACTTCATGTGCATTTTACTTATTTTGAGAAAACTATCATCATATACAGAGACAGCAGTTTAAAAAAAACACCAATGTTTAGGAGTTTATTACACAGAATACGACACATGCTTATTAGATAACTGTATTTAAGTTGATGTATATGCTTTTATTTATTATTCTTTAAATTTCACAAATTTAGAAAAGTAATCAAAAAGTACTCAAAAGTAATTAGTTACATTACTTTAATAAAGTAATTGAAAAAGTTACACTACTATTACATTTTAAACAGGGTAACTTGTAATCTGTAACCTATTACATTTCCAAAGTAACCTTCCCAACACTGAATGCCACTTCTTTGTATGCAATATTGACATTACCTATCTGTACTTTTATCTTTGGTACATTGGCATTAATCAAATAAAAAAAGAACTAATCAATTCTCTTTCCGGCTCCCACTGCATTGACTGAAAAAGGTGAACTAGAACCATATGCGACTGAACGAATCACTCCCAGAGACGACTCGTTCTTCCCGAGTCACATTAAAGATTCGTTTAAAATGACCGAATCGTTCAAGAACGACCGTCACTAACTAGCATCAGACGAAAACACCAGAGTGAAACACACACGCTTGTTATCCGTTTTTTTATTTTTAATATTAGCACAAATTTGAAAATCGGAAAAAGAATCTTTATCCGTTTTTTCATTTTCGTTTTGGAAACAGATTTTTAAAAAACAAGTCGTTTTTTTATTTTTCCATTTTTGGTTTCAATTAGAAAAACGAAAGAACGAATGATACACGGATTAATATGGGTCCGTGTATCTTTTGGTCATTTGATTTTCTATTTAAAAATAAATAAAGATAAATGAGAAACGGTTTGATTTTCGTTTTTTCGTTTTGTTTAAGAAACGGAAAAATAAAATTTAGTTGGATTTTTCGTATTTTTGTTTGTGGGTAAAAAATGAGATTATGCTTTAATATTTGTTTGAATGTGTGGGCGGAGCTGAAACGCCCCTTTCATCCCTTCTGTACTGCACCGACAAGCGGCAACCGCAAACTCAGTTCATTTTCACCAGGAGAGAAGCGGCAGACAGCAGAGCATATTAATCCCGCGGATTCTTTGCTAGTGGTGCTTGCAAGATAAAATAATAATAATAATAATAATAATTAATTAATTAATTAATAATAAAATAAAAAATAATATTATAATTTTCCAGCTGCTGCATGTTATTGACAAAGCAGACTTGACAACTTTATTATTTTAATTATTTTAATTTTTATTTATTTTATTCGAGGCCATTCATAAAAAAAATAGGAAAAACCCAACCCCACATTTATAATAAAATTTATATTAAAATAAGTTAAGTTTTCCCCATAATTAGTCTAGTTTAAATGTTTTAATTATAGGCTATAGGCTATGGGGGGAAGTCGTGGCCTGGTGGTTAGAGAATCGGACTCCCAATCGAAGGGTTGTGGGTTCGAGTCCTGGGCCGGCAGGAATTGTGGGTGGGGGGAGTGCATGTACAGTTCTCTCACCACCCTCAATACCACGACTGAGGTGCCCTTGAGCAAGGCACCGAACCCCCAACTGCTCCCCGGGCGCCGCAGCATAAATGGCTGCCCACTGCTCCGGGTGTGTGTTCACAGTGTGTGTGTGTGTTCACTGCTCTGTGTGTGTGCACTTCGGATGGGTTAAATGCAGAGCACAAATTCTGAGTATGGGTCACCATACTTGGCCGAATGTCACTTCACTTCACTTCACTTATAGGCTACTTAGAATTATGAACTGAATTCACGAATTCTGTAGATGACAGTATGAATATAGTGATGGTGTGACATCATTACAGATAATGAGTTCAGACGGGAAACGTTGCACCTCTCGTTGGTTTCATTTGAATTACATAGGCCTAAATATAAAATTATTATTATTATTTTTCTATTTAAATGGATTATTTTAAAAGTAGACATGTCCAGCTAGACATGGTTCGTCTGATGCATGAGCCTGGTTCATTTCTGACGTTTCAGAAAGAAGCTAATGTAGACTCAGAAGGAGTTAATGTAGACCGAGATGGCAGAAAGTACATCGTGTTGAGTTTTGTAAGGTTTTCGTGTTATTTAGGGTGTTTTACGCAGGGGCGCCGCCAAGGGGTCACCCCTAGGATTATTTGCAGTGGGTACTATTAATTTAAATGCAGAATGTAAATTCACAATAGTTTAAGAAGTGAAAAAAGTGCAGCAGCTGCTGCAGCCACAGTTTTGCGTCTCTGAGCAACATTAAAGTGTTTCGTTCCTGAATGAATCAACCGTTTAAATGATTCGGTTCAATCGCAATGACTCACTTATTAACAGTGACTCGCTGCCACCTATTGGCGGTTTTAATTTCACATTTTATGGAACCTTTTCATTTTTTAAATAATTTCAAACATCAGTTTTCAATGTTTTATCTTTAAAATATCAAAACATTATTTATTCATTTGTAACTGCAGGTTAAAGTATTCCATGTTCCATGGTGCTACATTAAACAGTGTGTAAAAACATCTAAATGGCACTTCAGATGCAGCTTCTGTTTTATCTGCATTGCAAAGATCAATTTTGTTGATACTGATTGCATTTGCTTGGTAACAGCCCAAATGCAAGTATTTGACCTAAAATATGGTGCACACTTTTAGAAACAATGTTGTAAAGGTAAAAAAAAAAAATCAGGTGTCAGCACAATTAAAAATAAGATATCAGCACAATAACACTCAGCAAAATAGTGTAATTATCGTTATCGATAAAATCCAAGAACTCACAGATATAACTTTTTGTCTATATTGCAAAACTTATTTTTTTTTCTTTATTTTAATGTGCCACCCCAAAATTTACTGTGGCCTCATTTGGCCACCCCTGTTAACATTTTCTGGGGGCGCCACTGGTTTACTTTTACGATCCAAACTGACGGAGCTGAAGCTCTTTCCCCTGTTTTCGGGATGGAAGGTGTGGATCGGGATCCGCCGATCAGAGAAGTGCAGCAGACTACACTCTACAAGATAAAGCTTCAGTTGCTGTTGTTTGTAATAGCAAATGAAAACATAGGCTACTTGTGAGGTTTTTCTTAAATAGGTATAGAATAAAATTAGTAGGCTAAAAATCCGCATATTTCATGTCATTGTAGATCATATAGGCCTACAGTAAAATTCAAATGTCATTGAATAAATTAATTTCTGTTTGGTCAAAACAATTTTATATATATATATATATATATATATATATATATATATATATATATATATATATATATATATATATATATATATATATATATATATATATATATATATATAAAGCTTGCAAGCACCACTAGTATAGAATCCGCGGGATTAATATCCTCTGCTGTCTGCCGCTTCTCTCCTGGTGAAAATGAACTGAGTTTGCGGTTGCCGCTTGTCGGTGCAGTACAGAAGGGATGAAAGGGGCGTTTCAGCGCCGCCCACACATTCAAACAAATATTAAAGCATAATCTCATTTTTTACCCACAAACAAAAATACGAAAAATGCAGCCAAATTTTCGTTTTCCGTTTCTTAAAAAAAAAACGAAAAAACGAAAATCAAACCGTTTCTCATTTATCTTTATTTATTTTTAAATAGAAAATCAAATGACCAAAATATACACGGACCGTATCGGGACGATACTTGATCGTTTGCGGGCGGGTGCGGGAGAAAATAACATTTAATTTGCGGGAGTGGGACGGAAAAATCCATCCAGCGCAGGTCTCTAGACTCAAGCGCCAGCATGCTTAGCCTTTCCTGCCCAACCGAGGACCGCAGCTCTCCTTTGATTATTCCCAACTTTGAGAAGCTCCGCTCGCCAGAGTCATTGGACATCATCATGCACAGATAGATGCGCGAACCAATTTCGACATATGGAAACGTCCGAGAAAGGTTTAACGATGACAAAAGCTCGTACAAGCTCTGCTGATTCGTTCACAGTCACCGGTTTCTGAGTGCAGCAAACTCAGATCAGCTGATTTTGACCGATTAATAATCAGTTAAACGGTTTAAAAAGTCATTTATTTATTTTCACTAACTTATTTAAATATTTAAAAAGGTTTCCCTGCATGGTTAATATATATATACAGTCGTGGCCAAACGTTTTGAGAATTACATAAATATTAGTTTTCAAAAAGTTTGCTGCTAAACTGCTTTTAGATCTTAGTTTCAGTTGTTTCTGTGATGTACTGAAATATAATTACAAGCACTTCATACGTTTCAAAGGCTTTTATCGACAATTACATGACATTTATGCAAAGAGTCAGTATTTGCAGTGTTGGCCCTTCTTTTTCAGGACCTCTGCAATTCGACTGGGCATGCTCTCAATCAACTTCTGGGCCAAATCCTGACTGATAGCAACCCATTCTTTCATAATCACTTCTTGGAGTTTGTCAGAATTAGTGGGTTTTTGTTTGTCCACCCGCCTCTTGAGGATTGACCACAAGTTCTCAATGGGATTAAGATCTGGGGAGTTTCCAGGCCATGGACCCAAAATTTCAACATTCTGGTCCCCGAGCCACTTAGTTATCACTTTTGCCTTATGGCACGGTGCTCCATCGTGCTGGAAAATGCATTGTTCTTCACCAAACTGTTGTTGGATTGTTGGAAGAAGTTGCTGTTGGAGGGTGTTTTGGTACCATTCTTTATTCATGGCTGTGTTTTTGGGCAGAATTGTGAGTGAGCCCACTCCCTTGGATGAGAAGCAACCCCACACATGAATGGTGTCAGGATGCTTTACTGTTGGCATGACACAGGACTGATGGTAGCGCTCACCTTTTCTTCTCCGGACAAGCCTTTTTCCAGATGCCCCAAACAATTGGAAAGGGGCTTCATCGGAGAATATGACTTTGCCCCAGTCCTCAGCAGTCCATTCACTATACTTTCTGCAGAAGATCAATCTGTCCCTGATGTTTTTTTTTTGGAGAGAAGTGGCTTCTTTGCTGCCCTTCTTGACACCAGGCCATCTTCCAAAAGTCTTGGCCTCACTGTGCGTGCAGATGCGCTCACACCTGCCTGCTGCCATTCCTGAGCAAGCTCTGCACTGGTGGCACTCTGATCCCGCAGCTGAATCCTCTTTAGGAGATGATCCTGGCACTTGCTGGACTTTCTTGGACGCCCTGAAGCCTTCTTTACAAGAATTGCACCTCTTTTCTTGAAGTTCTTGATGATCCTATAAATTGTTGATTTAGGTGCAATCTTAGTAGCCACAATATCCTTGCCTGTGAAGCCATTTTTATGCAACGCAATGATGGCTGCACGCGTTTTTTTGCAGGTCACCATGGTTAACAATGGAAGAACAATGATTTCAAGCATCACCCTCCTTTTAACATGTCAAGTCTGCCATTCTAACCCAATCAGCCTGACATAATGATCTCCAGCCTTGTGCTCGTCAACATCCTCACCTGAGTTAACAAGACGATTACTGAAATGATCTCAGCAGGTCCTTTAATGACAGCAATGAAATGCAGTGGAGAGTTTTTTTTTGGGATTAAGTTAATTTTCATGGCAAAGAAGGATTATGCAATTCATCTGATCACTCTTCATAACATTCTGGAGGATATGCAAATTGCTATTATAAAAACTTAAGCAGCAACTTTTCCAATTTCCAATATTTATGTAATTCTCAAAACTTTTGGCCACGACTGTACATAAATGCAAAGTGAGGAGAATTTGAAGTAAATGTGTATTTTAAATGTATATTTTGGGACATTTAATCTCAAATGTTTCTTCCTGTAAGGGCAAAATAGCTTATTTTATTTTTCATTTACATAAAGATAAAGTAGTTCTTATCAGATACAATATTTTTTCTGTAATTCTTTTTCCTCGCCCCTTTGCTTAGCTGATTTGTTTCTGCGAAAGAATTTGACATAAAAGTGTCCTTTTAGCTCCATCTAGTGGATCTGTTTGGTTAATCAAGCCTTTTATAGAGATCGCTAACACATGATCCCCAAAATGCTTTGCGTTCACCACTGGGAATACGTCATGATGACGACACATTAGCGATCTCTATACAAACTTTTTCTTGAGTGTAAAGCACCTCGTACAGATTGTTCATTGACATTTTGCTCAGATGCATGGAAAGCTGTAAATGTCTTGTTCATGATTTTGAGTTCTTAACAATGAATCAGCACCTCATCTCATAATAGTCAAATTTTGTCAGTTGTTGTAGGTAGGCTATATTCATGCTGTATTATTGGATGAAATGTACTTATGTTTTATTCTCTTTTTGGTACCATTTTCAATTTCTAAAAGTTAATGTCTTGTTCTCTTGAAGGACTGAGACAGTGGTTCTTCTCGAAGCACAATGAGCTGGAGCTTTCTTACGCAGCTGTTGGATGAAATCTCCAACCACTCCACCTTTGTGGGCAAGATCTGGCTCACACTATTTATCATCTTCCGCATTGTGTTGACTGTTGTTGGGGGAGAATCAATATACTATGATGAACAGAGCAACTTTGTCTGTAACACCATTCAACCTGGTTGTGAAAATGTCTGCTATGATGCGTTTGCACCACTCTCTCATGTAAGGTTTTGGGTTTTTCAGATTATTTTGACCACAACCCCAACTATTATGTACCTAGGCTTTGCTATGCACAAGATCGCTCGTATGAATGATGTTGAGTACAAGCCGAGTAACAGGAAACGCATTCTCAGGATTGAATGTGGAGCTAACCGTTATTATGAGGAGGCTGAGGACAATGGTGAGGAAGATCCCATGAAGATGGAGGAGATCCTTCCCGAGAAAGAGAGAGCTCCTGTGAAGCCTGCCCCTAAACACGATGGTCGGAGGAGGATAAAGAGGGACGGCCTCATGAAGGTGTACATCCTTCAGCTTCTATCTCGGGTTGTTTTCGAGGTTGGTTTTCTCTTTGGCCAGTATACCCTGTATGATTTTAAGGTCGACCCCAAGTTTGTGTGCACTCGCAGCCCCTGCCCTAACACGGTGGACTGTTTTGTGTCACGTCCCACGGAGAAAACGATCTTCCTGCTGATCATGTATGCAGTTAGCTGTCTCTGCTTGTCTCTCACGGTACTGGAGATTCTTCATTTTGGCCTCAGTGGAATCTGTGATGCTTTTCGGCGATGCACACACCACCAGACCGTTGCACACCCCCGTGACGCCATATGCAGACAGGTGCCCACAGCCCGACCAGGATACCCCACTGCACTGAAAAAAGACAAGCTGTCCATTGGATTGAAACCGGAGTATAACTTGGACTCAGGTCAGGAGTCTTTTGGTGACGAGTCATCGTTGAGAGATATTGACCGCCTGCGTAGACACCTAAAACTGGCCCAGAAGCATCTGGAAATGGCATCAGAATGGAGAGAGCAGTCCTCCATACAGCAGAAGCCCAGAGTCCAACAGCACTGCTGTCGAGCAGAACAGACTCAGCTTTGCACAGGAGAAGCAGGGAAGCACATGTGAAAAAGGTAAGACAAAAACTTTTTTCACAATAGCTTTTAAAAAAATTTTTAATAAGGAAACGTGTGTGTGTGTGTTTGTGTGTGACTATCACTTGGAAAATATACAAACTTATATAAAATGCAATGTGTAATGTATATTTGTTTAAAAATGTATTTTTATTTGTACAAGTTGTTGTGGAAATTCTAATTCAATAACAATTTGTAGAGACTGAGAATGAAAAACCAAACAGAGTTTTGTTTTTGTATTGCTTTAATTCTCTGCAGAGAATGATCTGGTTTACACACAGCTTCCGAGTCTGTATGCAAAGAGATAACACACAGACTTACAGCCCACTTTTTATAGAATGTAAAAAGATACATTGAAGGACAGACTAGGACCTTTGAGCCAATCATGTTGCTCAGTGCACATCACATCATAACACATGCACATCTCATCGTAGATGCCTGGTTACTCTCAAAAACTGCCCATCCCTGGTACACAGTTTCCCCTTAAATGTTGCCATTCAACCTAAAGCAGTTGTCCCTATGGACTATATATACTACCTTATTCATTGTATGTTAACAAAGATACTTAAATGAGATTAATGCAATCAATGCTAAATTAACAAAACATAACAAAGTATAATCTAAATTTTTGATTATTTAATATTGTCTATACATATGTATGTATATGTTTTTTTTTGAGAATGAAGTTCAAAATCAAGACTAATGTTTGCATGCTTTCTCAGAATGAATATATGTGAGTTTTAATGAGTTTTCATTTTCTCTCTGTCTTTCATAGGGATCCATGCTTGATGGAGAACCATAGACTATCATCTGCTTTTCTGTGCAACCAAGTGCATCACCTGTGGCTGCTGAACATTGTGTAAACAGATTGGAGCATGTGTGTCCTTGCGTAATGTAGTTTAGTGTGTTTAGAAGTTCTGTTTTGAGCAGTGGACCACAAGTAGTGTGTGTGTTTGTTATGAACAAAATGGAAACCTGGAAAATGTTTGAATACTTGTGAATCATTTATTGATCTACAAAGAAGCTTTTGATATTTTATTTGCATATTGCACATTTTACCTGCGTATAAGAAGTACTTTAGTTACTATCCCTCTTATTTTGAAGAAGCTTTTTGTTTCAGGTCAGTGTATAATTTTGCCTCCTTTATGAGAATGCAAATCATAAGTTGGACCAAATGCAGTCTACACTGAATAGCGATAAGGTCTCAGAATTGAAATCTGCAATCTGTTGTTCTGACACTGTTTAATTAACCCATGTCTGTTAACAGCCAGGTTTTCCATCTTTTGATACATTTCTCCAGGATCATATCAGTTTTCAATATTTTATGATTTTTTCGAAAAAGTTAAGGTTGTAAGGTTAAAGTGTTTTACAATCTTAAAATAAACAATTGGTTTAAAAAATTGCAGCCATGCCTGATTTTCTGTGCTTCCAAGAATGATTAACTGATCTTGAATAATGACAGACCGATAAATCGTTGAGGCTGGTTAATGGGCCAGTACTTGGCATGTTTGAGGTGTTTTATCATTGCCTGATAAAAGGTCCTTTGTGTCATAAATACTATGTCACAAATTTTACAGTTAAGTAAGTCCCTTGTTTAAAAACAAATCTCTGTTAATGTTTTTTATTTCTTTATGTATCTTTCGGTGAACTACTAATTGTCCACTTCCAGATTTTTAATGATTTGCCTTTATGTAACACCAGCTTATATTGTGAGTGCTAGATTACAGTAGAGATTTGAATGTGTACAGTTTATGGTATTTCCCATGACTTGGTCAAATCTACCTTTTCCTCAACTGTCATCTCAAAAATAACATTTGTAATATTTCATCAGCATAATGCTGTGATGCCTAAATTCCCTTTGTCATCACTGCAGTAATTTGACATTGACTATAAATAGCATAGAAAAACTAGATAAAAAAGTTTGTCAAGACAAACTTTATGCTGGCTTGAGAAAGCCTGACCAGAAAGTTAAAAAAGTTTAGAAAGTTTGAAAAGTTTAAAAAGTTTGAAAAATGAAAAAAGTTTAAGAAGTTTAAAAATCAAGTGATTAGCATATTGTTAACATTACTAGTAAGTGACTAGCATGCAAGATACTAGCATGATTAGCATGCTGTTAGCAAATCAATAGCATGCTGTTAGCAAATCAATAGCATGATTAGCAAGTTACTATCATGTTGCTAGCATGTTTCTAGCATAATTAGCATATTCCTAGCTTGATTAGCAAGTGACTAGCATGTCGCTAGCATGATTAGCAAGTAACTAGCATGTTCTTGGCATGATTAGCAAGTTACTAGCAGGTTGTAAGCATGTTTCTAGCATGATTAGCATGCGACTAGCATGTCACTAGCATGTTTCTAGCATGATTAGCATGTGACTAACATGTCACTTGCATGTTTCACATTTACAGGCTATAGGCTTTTAGAAAAATATAGGGTTTTGGTGGTTGATTCAGCTGTCCTTCATTGGTAAAGAGGCCAAAATGTATCACCTGTAAAGTTGGTTTCTCAGTCTACAATATGGGGCTATGTGCAAGTTCTTTGCTGAGATAAACCCAGTTTCACCGACCTTACAGTACCTGCTGTGACAATTTCAATGCACTGGATATACTTATAAACTACAATTCAGACACCCATATTGGCCAGACAGGCCTAGGTAGGTGTTAGACCTATTATTTAATGAAATGTCAGCATGTGGCACATATTTTTTAGTGTTCCAGTGGCTCAAGTGGTATAGCATTGCGTAAGCAGTGCAATGTTGTGGGTTTGTTTCCCAGGGAACACGTTAGATAAAAACATTTAGCCTGAAGGCTCTGTAAGTCGCTTTGGCTAAAAGCCTAATGCATTTATTATTATTAAATTCTTTTGATACAGCGAATGATAAACTTGTTAGTCAAATTTTAGACCTCCAGCTGCTTGTGTGTTGTCAGGAGATGGAGCATGAGATTGGAAAATTTTAGATTTCTTGAGGGTGATATAGAGTCAGGGAATTTGTAAGGTGTGATTTTACTTAGCTCACATATAAACCTTACGAGTCCAGAAATGTTGAACAACAGTGTAACCCTGACCATGATCCTTTTTGCTCAGGCAACATGAAATGGAAGACCACACATGGATAAAGATACAAAAAATAGTAATTTATTACAGTAAATACGTGAGATGAAAAATGAGAAATAAGCAAAAATCTGTATAAATTATATGGTATGAAATGAAAGTGTGGCATTGGCAAAAAGGCAAACAAAAAGCAAAGCAATGTGATACAGGAGAGAAGGAACCCGGAATGTCAGCCATGAAGTCCTTTTACACTGCCCAGGCCACAATCAAGCGATTACAGACACCTGCCCGGTAGCTCCTCCCTGAGAGACACAAACAGACCAAGGAGTAGACATTAAACATTTCCCTATTCAAACTCTGGAAAACAAATGTAGTACTTAGAAAATTTTAATTTAAACAGAGTCAACTTTCAGCAGAAATTCTGGGGTAATACTTTATTGTCCATTGGTTACAACAGGTTACAAAAATTAAGGGAATTAAAAAAATGACACTTTTCATATATTTATTACCTGCACTCCTCTTAATTTTCACTGTTGTCTGAACTGCTGAAATCACTTTCATTCTCCTGTTTATCTTCCAGCTCTATAGCAGAGCCCTGAGGGCCTAAAACAGCCTTGTATTGAAGGAGCACTTCTTTCAATGTATCCGAAACTTCAGACTGTCATCTTCTGCAGAGCCCTTGATTCACTTGTCTGTTAAAAGTTAAAAGTGAAAAACAAATCCAAATTACCAATGCATACCCACGTGCTTTGTAATATTTGTTATAAGCCACCAAAATAAGATGGCCAGTGTAATGTTTTTCAACTGCTTTCTAGTAAGATATGTCTCTTGTAGGTAAAATTAAAGTTTGGTGTCCTTATCACCATCACTTCCTTGTTTGGTTGGTATGATTACAAAATTGAAACTTGCCTTCCTCTGAAGTTTTTCTTTTAAGAGTTGACTGCAACTACTGCATCCATGAGCAGTGCTGGGCCATCACATGAACAAGTATTGTCCTTTCCTCCTCCAGTCTCATTTTCAGCATGGTTTTGTTAAAAAAAGTTAACTTGTCTTCGATTTGTGCTACAACAGAGGTAAAGAAAATGTATAAATAACAATTATGACTTGAGTCTTTACAAAATAAATCAGAGGCCTCAGGAAGCTCTGCTTAGCTGTACCATGAACCTCCCACGGCCATCTTGGGGATGGGTTGTCTCCTTATACCGATGCTCCGCTTCATTAACATCAGTTGGCATGGCAGGGTCATGACTATTATAGGTCTCTATGTCTTTCAATAGCAGTCTCTTGCTCTCAGCAATTTTCCTCCACATGTGGTGATGGAACTTGCCACTATCTGTAAAAATATGAAGCAGAAGGTAACAATAGTGCCCAAAAATGCCTGCTTCTGCTGCCTCATGTTAAGGTAACTTCCCTCAATGGACTGCTCTAGGGAATTACCTATTGTGTCTAGAAACACAACACAAAAACACAATAGTGTAAAGAAGGACGAGTTGGGAGGGGGTGAGTGCCAAAAAAAAGGCTTACAGAGATAGTGGCATGCAGTTAGCAGTAGGCAGCTTAAATATCATGATCTAAATGATAAGTAAAAGGTTTATTTAAAAAATACTTTATTACTGATCTATTAAAAATATTTGTAACGATGACAAAAAGGTCCACTGAAGTGCATTGTAATGCGCAGTGTTATTCTGTGTTGCGGCTGTCTAATCCCTTTCACAAATACATGCCGTAAAATAAATATATAACATGAAAATGTATATATAAAATAAGAAAAAAACATGGTTATTGGTTACTAGTTAAACCATGGTAAAAACAACGTTGTGCTACACTAACCATAGTAACCATAGTGTCCCAAAGTTGAGTGTACACACTTCGAACGCCACGGACTTCGAAGACCAGGGCTGCGTTTCCCAAAAGCATCGTAAGCCTAAGTTGATCGTAAAAACGATCGTACGATTGATCTTAATATTACGGTCTGTTTCCCAAAAGCATCGTAGCTTAAGTAGCACTTGAAAATCTTCGTAGATCTACGAGTGCTCTGGAGTAATCGTACATCCCCAAGTGCATCGTAAGAAGACAGATTTATGAGGACACCTGCAGGACAACCGGCAGATTACACTTTTATCTAGATTTAACACACTGCAACGCGAGTAATATAATAATATTTTGATTGTACTTTATTGTACACTTTATTGTACTCGTTTTTTGTTTACATGAATTTATAAATAAAATAAATAAAAAGGGGAAAACAAGATAAAAAACACATCTAAATTAAATGAATTAACAAAAAAAAAATCATAAAAGAAGTAATGTGGGAAATTTGCTTCAAAGACTGGGCAAAATAGGAATGAATTCAAAAAAATCTGTCAATGACTTGCTGACGTGCACGAAAACCAGCCATGTATTGGGCATTTCTTGGTTGGCCATGTGGTCCCATGCCATCTTCGTCCTCCACATCCTCCTCCTCCACCTCTTCATCTTCCTCCCTGTTAAGTAAGGGCACTCTCATCTGCACTGCAATGTTGTGCAGCATAGCTGTTACTATTATTACTGCAAATCACTTTTGTGGAGCAAACAAAAGACCACCGCTGGACTGGTGAATTGCCCGAAAGCGCATCTTCCACCTCCCTATTGTGCGTTCCACAATACTACGTGCAACACGGTGTGCCTCGTTGAAATTTGTCTCCCTGTTATTCATAGGATTAGCCACAGGCGTGAAGAGATATGGCCTCAGTGGGTAACCACTGTCCCCAAGCAGCCTCCACTGTCCCTGTAAGTTTTGTGCCTCCTGACCAACAGATGAATTGGTGAACATGAAGGAGGCGTGTGTGCTTCCAGGCCACCTTGCCACAATGTCTGTAATCAAACCCTTATGGTCACAGATCACCTGGCAGTTGATAGCTGCATAGCCTTTGCGGCATATATATACATGGCCATCCACAGATGGTGTAAGGATCGGGATCAAGGTACCATCGATCACTCCAATGACCTGTGGGATGTGATGATGTGTTAAAAAATACTGTTGTATTTCTGTGATGTCCTGTCTTGATGCTGGAAATTGAATGTGTTCCACAGCAAGTGGAGTAATGCATTGGTGACCGCTTGAACAGCTCTTGAAACTGATGCCTTACTTAGTCCAAGCCCATCACCAAGTACCTGGAGAAAACTGCCTGTTGCATAAAATCTCAAGGCTGATAGGATTTGGATTTCAGGGGACAAGGCAAAATTTCTCCTGGTGGCACGCATCAGCTGAGGTCCAATGCTATTTAGCAATTGGGCTATTTGTCCTCTTGGCAGACGGTATCGCCTTATTATAGCCATGTCATCAAGGATATCCAAGGGGTTTTGATGCTGTCTGATGAAGGCATTTAAAGTCACCAGTCTACTTCGTGGTCGTCTCTGTCTTTGTCTTTCTCTGACCCTCAATGCTTAGAAACTGTATTGATTACATATTATATTCCTTTAATCTATCCTCTGTTCATAATGATGAAAAGTTGTGCTTATTATAAAAATGTACACATAGACCAGTACTGGTAAAAAATGTTGTTGATTTTTTTTGTCTATGAAAGGTATCTTTTCTTGTTTTTTTTTGTTCAGCCATTTTGTCAGTGTCTCCGCCTGTATGTAGGTGCTTTATATAGACTCGATTGTCTTGATTGGTAATCCAAAACAGATGACAATTATTAGGTTAAACGTTCAGAATACGATTCCATATAAGGTTAAATTTCAGCACTTCGCGAATGGACAGCGACTCGTAAGTAGCACGTAGAGCGCGTTCTCGCGCGTTCATGTTAAGTGCATTTTTGGGAAACGCTCGTGGAATTGCTGCGAGCGTTCGTAAGTTTGCACGTAGAAAACGCTCTTAAGAGCTAAGATACATCGTTATCGGGAAACCCGGCCCAGGTCTCTGAAGTGCACAAAGGGCCCTCCGAAGTGCGTGAGATGCTCCGCCTTCGCAGGATTTCCTAATTCCGCCACCAGGTGTTTCCGATTACCGCTGTGTCGCATAGCAACGGTGCGAGAGGAGAGCTGACGAGAGGACAATCCTGTCAGGAGAGGTGGAGACAGAACTGCTTGTTTTTGCATTTATGTTTTACGTCATAATGGAGGAGACGGTGATGGAACTCAGCCAAGACCGAGTCCAGGTAAATTACACTGGTTTGCTGCATCCTTTGTCGGATTACAACTTTAAATGCAGGTACTGGTTCGGAGCTTACTTGAATAATGTAATGATACATATAAAAAACTACTAAATACACAAACTCGCACACACACACATAGCAGTTCAAATGATGACTGATATGTTACAAAGGTGCGATTTTATATAGTTTATTGTCTTGACCAAGGTGATCATATGTAGACAGGTTTACAACCCGTTTTTTAAGTAGTTAAAGTATAAAAATAAAACTGAAAAAAGTTAGTAGTAAAGCTCAATGTTCAACAGCAGCAATCACAACTGAGCAGTGCTCTGTTTGAATGTAATATTCTGACAATAAATGTAAGGAAGTACATTAGTTAAGTTTACTCGTACAAATATAAAGTACTACGTTTTGTTTTTCTCACAGGACATTGGCACTACAGAAATATGGTCTTTTGCAACATGATACATTGCTGTAGATTAAACTACCCAACAGTATTTTTACTAGGCAACTTTAAATTGAATAGCATTGAACATATATAGAAGTAAACTGCAACATACACAGTAGTGCAGAAATAATATTAATGTAAAATCATCCTGACAAATTATTTTTCAGAATACTACTGTACATACCTTTACTTTTATTCTCAGTGCCTTAAGTATATTAGAGTATGCAAGATAATACATTTACTTAAGGATAGTTCAGCCAATATGGTATTGGTAGTTACTAAAAGTAGTTTACTTAAGCATCTCAATATTTCTTCTAATAATTATGTTGTCATAGCGCTAAACAATTTCTCTTTTCCTTCTTTCTCTAAATCAGACTGGACCCCTGTACTGCAGGATGAAGCTGAATGTGCCAGTGTTGGACAGTTTAATGGTCCTGACAGTGCTGCTGGATCTTCTGGGAAGTGAAGGCCTGGTGTTTCTCTTCTGTCTGCCAGTGGTACATCATAAAGAGTGGTCTCTCCAGAGTGTTTGACATGTGCCTCGTTCCACAGCCACAGCATTGTCCTTCGAGTCTCTGAGGATGTGCTGGCCATTCACCAAGAGACTCACCTCCTGAAGACCCCAGAACACATGGAGGCAGCGCTGGGCTCAAACTGAGGGTGTTTTTCTGATGTTAAACCTAAGCTATGCTGTAAATGGTTGTAAAACGTACTTTCAGTTTAGAACAATTTGTTTTAATTAGGGATGCACCGAATCCAGGATTCGGATTCGGCCGAATACTGGGCTTTTTGATGGGGTTCGGTTTCGGCAGAACCTTAGATTTTTTTTCCGCCGAACCGAACCCTAGGCTTGCGCTACGCTGGTCGACGTCACACGGCCGTTGATTACGTGAAAGACTTTTCAGTACGGCTGGGGACATTCGTTCCCACACTCGCTACCGGCTGTCACCTGTTAATGCAGAGCATCTTGTTTTTTTGAAAGGAAATTTCACATTTCATGTGAAAGGTTAGAGGTTTTACAATAATTTCATTATGACGCAGGAGATGTGTGTGATCTTCCGTAATATTTTTCGTAATATTTGGCTACTGTTCTAATCGTAGCCTAGCCTACTGTTATAAACAAAAACTGCCAACTATCCATGTTTATTGAGTAAATGTTCAATAACATTAATTTCAGTTAAGTCACCAAACATATTCTGGTTTAAAAAAGAAAAGAATAACACTTTTCTTTGCATTGTTGCACATTTATTGAAAGGTTTTGGTTTGTACTTGGGTAAGAATAAAAATAAAAATTTTAAAAATAAAAATGAACAAACTTCTGTGGACGTTGTTTACTTCATTAATGTGTTTTACTGTGTTATAATGGAATGAGGATGCGAGTAGGATTCGGTATTCTGTTTCGGATTCGGTTTCCAAAAAATCTGGGCCCGGTTCCCCGATAACGTTCACTCTTAGCGCGCTAAGAAGACATTGAAAGATATATCTTACCAAAGTTGTTGATGTTTCTAAGTGTGTTCCCCGAAGTGTCCCTTAGGAAGCTTCTTAGCACGCTGCCTCTTACGTCCGACGTTACAAGAGCGCTGTCCAAAGTCAGGGTGCTGAATTAGTTTGCATCGATTGCTCATGAATCGTTTTTCCACTTCACATGAAGGTGCATTACAGCGTTAAGAAAGACAACACGTTCTATGCAAATGAAACATTCCTCAAATTATTACAGTAACATTTATTTTAACATAGTTTAAGTTATCAGTAGAATATAGACTATAAATTAAATTATCAAATGGTCAGTAATATGTTCACATGATATGTTGTGACGGTTAGACGAACCGGGTATCCCTCGCTAATCATCCACCCTCCTTATCCCGTTGTGCCACTTGTGCCGCTTCTTGACATGGGTTTAACGACTTATAAAAATTATATAATACACTTTTATATTAATGGCAAGGTACTTTACAATTAGAATTGATTGGCAAGCAGCTGCAGTTACTTCTGTTTAATGCGGTATTGATTGCAATTGGTTTATGTTTTTAATAAAACCTATCAACCTATCTACAATGAACGGAGAGAGGGAGAGAGAGAGAGAGAGAGAGAGAGTTAGATTTCAAAATATGCTGGGGAAGCAACGTAAAAAAGGGCACCAAGCCTCTCGTCAGAGGAGGTGTTGCTGGACCTTGCCACCAGGTCAGATATCACACCCCTATGGTCCACTATAACCTGCACATTTATGGCCGCGTCTTCCTTTCGCGATAAGTAGCCTACGCCTGATCATTCACTGATGGATTGGCGATAGGGATGAGTGCCATCCACCAGGATGCAATCCCCGGCATGGCGCAGAAGGGCGTTGGTGACAGTGTGGACGCACTTCCACACAGAGGTCTTGATTAGGCTGTAGCCCTCTCCCACGACCTCGATGAATCTCTCTGTAGCAAAAAAAAAGAAAAAAAAAAAAAAGTAGCGCTGGGCTTCAGGGCTTAAAGCAGGATTTCGCCGCATTAGTCTGGCCAGCGCAGGTCTGGGAAGGTCCAGCTGCTCCAAAATGAGTTGTCTTGGGAGGGGATTTTTTTAATATAGCCACGTCAGGCAAAATGTCAAAAGGGCTTAAGTTTTGCCGAATAAAAAAACTGACATGGACTAAACGGCTCCGAGTCCGGCTCCGTCTTTGATTCAATACAAGGACATGTTGGATCGCTGCCATAGTTGGTCGCTTACTGGACACCACCATGCTTACCCATTTAAAGATCTTAGCCATTTAGAGCCAAATTGTTTGCCAGATTTTAATTATCAAATAAATGATTGCCAATTCGCTTTAATTACATTACGAAAAAGCCTAGGCTAATTACCACCTTATTAGTTCTGTAACCACATAAAGTCAACTTCATAAATAGGCCTGTATCCATTGCGAACATAATCTATTATGAGTCTTAAAAAATAACAGAAAATCATTGTTGAGCCACAAAATTGTCAACATACCATAGTTTGACTTGTACTTCGCTGCGCTGGTTTCTAAAGACTGCTGTACAGTAGCGTCATGAGCTCAAATAACGCTAAGAGAGAGCTACGAATGGTCCAGGGGTGCGTTCTCCGAAACTACCTTAACGCTACGTTGTTCTTAAGTTGTACCTTAAGAAGTACCTTATCGTTAATACGTGGTTTCCGAAACCTTCTTAGTTAAGTATACCTTCTGTAAGTCATGCGTTCGGAAGGTTGGTCTGGAGCGCTCTTAGCTATACCTTATCACTGCTGACGGTTCATACCGCTAGTGGCCACCACTACGCAAAAAGATTTTTTACATCGCAGTTTAATTACACATAGAAAATTTTATATGAACATTTAATATAAAATCTGATTTAGTATTAAAATTACATTTTTACTTTAAAATTATACACATAAAATACTTAAGTTGTTATAGCCTACACCCAGTGTATGGAAGTGTTTTCATTAATAAAGTTTCCATACACTAATGGTTGTTAGCTTTTTAAATTACTATCCTAAGGCACATCAGCTGGCGAACCATTTGACAGAAAAGGCTTAGGAGTCTATATAAAGAAAGATGAGTTTACACAAACTTTATAGCTATGGCAGCGCTGGCAAAATCGTGCCATTTTTTACGGATCACGTCCCACTGTCTCAATGGGCAGGAACCAGACGCTGCCAATTTCATGGCTATGCTTTCCCAGAGTTCTTTTTTTTTTTTTTTTGGAGACCGTTGTGCGGAAACTACCGAATAATACACCTTTGTGGTGTTCCACCTCATCCAGCAGTATAGACATTTCACCAGCAGTGAAGCTGGGCGATCTCTTTTTGCGGACTTTTTCCCCCGACATAGTGAATGTCGGTATGTCTCTCATGTTTGCGCTTTTATTGAGGAAATCATCCAATTACACAAATGAGCGATTTACGCCAATAATGTGATACGGCTGGTGGATAATCAGCATACGTTGGGGAGAACATTAACACACTTATGGTCGTGAGGGTTTGGGATTGTACACTTGCTAAATTATAAACACATACTCATATTTATATCTGCATGTACTTATTTCAATAAGCCCCGATAAAGTTTGTACTATTTCTAAAACGCTTCTTTATAAAGAACATTGTTTTCTCAATACTTTACCTATACTGCTGTGGAGGAAAGAGCGCACAATCGATCATCGAGGCGTCGATAACAACCTATTCAGCACCTCCACCATGGACAGCAACTGCTAAGGTCGAATTTAAGAAGGTTTACCTTAAGCAACATCCTAAGGTATAGTTCGGAGAACACACGTAGCAAAGGTATACCTGTAGTTAAGGTGTACCTTTTGAGTATTCGTAGCGCGCTAAGAGACAACGTTATCGGAGAACGCACCCCAGACCAACCTTACGAAAGTGTGACTTACAGAAGATATACTTAGCGTACGAACGTGTCGGGAACCGTGCCATAAGGTTTGGAGAGAGGTTAAGGAATAGGTTAAGAACTACTTAGCGATAAGAACGTTTTGGGGAACCGGGCCCTGGATTCGGTGCATCCCTAGTTTTAATGTGTAAAAAAATATTAACAGGACAAAAAAATAAACACAAAAAAGAATGTTTTGTGAAAAAAAATTATAAGCTGCATTAAAAAAATTACAATGTTCATGAGTACTTCTCTTTTATTTACACATGAATATGAAAAACAAAAATACAAAAATGTACAGAAAGTACTCAGGTTTATATGAACAAATTACACACTAAAAAAAATGTATACAACTTGCATTACAAAAATAAACTAGAGAAATTAGGTTTTTCCATTGACAATATGATATTTAAAAAAAAGACAATGAAAAACTTTAAAAAATTTTCCTACTGTTATCTCTTGGCTAATGAATAATGTATTTGTTATGCATTCCCTTAAGAAGAGAAAACGTGCATTCTTCTCTCATTCTCTGTAGTTTGATGTCCTCCCTGAGCAGCTCCATTCGCTCCCTCACCTGTCCCAGGACACTTTAGCAAATAAACCATGCCTGTTAACAACAACAGCACAATGAATTACAGCAACAACAAAAAAATGTACTATTAACTTTGTATTTTTAAGTTTCCCAGCAGGCTCACTCGCTCCAGAATAGTAATAAAACAAGAGAAAATGGAAACACTTATGAAAAATATAAAGACAGGTTTGTAATCTTACCAATAGAAAATATGACACAGCAGGCCATGCACACAAAATACTGCAGTGCTTAAGTTTGGTTAAAACATTTGTAGACATCTCTTGCATGACAGCACTTCAAAAACACTCTTATATAGCGACTGTCTTATTGTTTGTGGGCTTTATGTAAAAAAATTAAATGGAAAAAAAACCTGGCTTTTAACACTTTCGCTAGGTATTTGAGTGAATGGAAATACTTACATATCAAATGTGAAGTCCTCCACAGACCTCTCACCTGCCACCGTCGTCATATGCACGCAAGTGATTCTGGGATATGGTAGAGTGGGAAGTGTCCATAGATGTAGGCTACACTTCATTTTCATGGGAACTGAAGGGCGCATTTCAAGTCGCTTTCGAAATTCGTCAGCCTTCGTCGCGCCGCGGTGATGCATTCGCACTTCAAATGCAGTCTTCGAATTGCGCATTTTGACTTTGGGACAGCTTACGTCGTGACGCTGTGATGCAATCGCACTTAACATCCGCACTTCTATCGCAAGCCGTTTTAGCATTTAAAACCTTTTTTTGATATCCACAAATATAATTTCGGATAGTCACAATTGTAATTCGGATAGTCATAATTATAATTCGACTAGTCACAATGATAATTAGAGATATCTGCAATTATAATTGCACAAGTAAGAAATCGAATTAGAGATATCTCTAAATACTTTATGACTAGTCAAAACTCCATTTAAGATATCTTTAATTACTTTATAGATATCTTAAATAGATGCGTCATACTTCCACAAATGTAATTAGAGATATCTCTAATTAAATTTCGACTAGTAACAATTATAGTTTGAGATATCTGCATTGCAATTCCTCCTAGTCGAATTGCTGTTGTGTGATATCAGAATAAATTTACTCAGCTCCTCCCTGCCTACTCTAGCCTACTAACTGCTTACAACATAATAAAAGTCTGCTTTTGTTGTCATGGAGAGAAAAGCTACTGGATGAAGTGCTTCATGGATTATTGAATATATCTGGATGCAGCCTTGTGTGCTAAAAGCTCTCCAGCGTTTTAATTGAATCATGTTGAAAAAATAGACCAAATGCAGTGTAATGTTCAATAAAGGCAGAAAATCACAAACTGCTCGTCTGAATTTATCTATTATATATTTAGACAATGAAAAACAATGGTTTTTATTTCTTTTTTTTTAAAGAAAGTTAGGCCTAATTTGCAGATTTTCTTACCATTCATTCTGACTTTTTTTTAATCAGGATTGTGATATATAGACGATAAGAGATATACATTTTATAACTGAAATAAAAAGTTGCTTTTTTCTTTATTAATTAATTAATTAATTTCTTTATTTAGTGGTGGAAACGAGCTTCCATAAATAGCCCACAAGGTGGGAGTATTGTATTGTATTATAGCAAGAGATCCATGATGACGATATTCTGCTGTTTTCAGTGATGAGCGCCAATGTATTCTTTTAGGCAGCGTCTATTTGCACTAGGTGTAAATTGGATATTTTCTTAGCGATAGATGATATTTACACTAAGTGCAAAGAACTATAGATTATATTTACATTGTTAAAATAGCAAGATTTTCTGCTATTTATACTACTTATTTCAAATAGTGGCAATTATCTGCATCTCAGTATTGTAGTACATTATAAAACAGTACGCAATAATAGCGTAGTGAGTGTAAATGATCATTTTAATTAAACATTTTTAATGGATGCCACCTTACTGGGACAAAAAAAGCCCTCCCTACACCTACCCTAACCAATATTTATTTTCAACTTTTTAATTATTTCCTTAATTTTTATTGAAAATAAATGCCTTTCCAATACGATATGAGATTTTGAAAAAGTAGAAAAATGTTTGGCAAAAAACGGACGCGAACACGGGTCGAATGTACCAAAGAGCACAGCTTTTAACCATTACACCACTACAGTTGATGTCAATCCAACATCGTTTATCAGTCTTAACTGATATCAAATGTCGGTGGACGACAGTGTAAGTAGTTTCTGACAACAAGTCAGGCTTGCACTTAATATAAATAGATACTGATTCTTTTAACATTATATCAAATGTTGCAACGGCTGACATAAGGCTTATGCATGTGTTCATTTGTAAATAAAGGCTAACAAAATTTAATCCACAGCACACACGTCTCAACATTACGATATAAAACACGACAAAAGCCTATTTAAGTCCTCTCTCTATAGCCTACCACTTTTACACATGCTCCAGCTACATTTTTATTTCCATACTTTTGAATTACTTCTGTATAAAACAGTTTAAAATCACCCAAAGACGCAGGACTTTTATTATACAACTCTTTGACAAATTGCAGATGACAACAGTTTCCAAGCTAGGATTAAATAAAATGTTTAAGGTTGGGCTCAGCAAAGGTGTATTTGCATGCACATTGTAGATCTCTATAAACGTATTTTGACTAGTCAAATTGTTAATTCCAGATATCTACATTGCAATTACGCCTAGTAACAAAGCTAAATGCAGATATCTCTAAATCTAGTTCTTCCTAGTCACAAATCTGATTGGGATATCCATAATTAAATTGCAGATATCTTTAAATGAGTTTTGACTAGTCATAATTCCAATTCAAGATATCTTTAAATATGATTTGCCTAGTCAAAATTCCAATTAAAGATATCTGCAACTGTAATTTGACTAGTCATAAATGAATTGCAGATATCTACAAATGTATTTTGGATATCTTTAAAAATTTGGAATTAAAGATATATTAAATTGTATTTTGACTAGGCAAATCATATTTAAAGATATCTTGAATTGGAATTACGACTAGTCAAAACTCAATTGAAGATATCTATAATTGAATTATCACTAGTCAAATTGTAATTTGAGATATCTCTAATTAGAATTTTGACTAGGCAAATCATATTTAAAGATATCTTGAATTGGAATTACGACTAGTCAAAACTCAATTGAAGATATCTGAAAATATTTTTCAATGGAAGTCAATGGAAGGTTATGACTAGTCGTAATAGTATTGTAGATATCTGGAATGTGTATTATGACTAGTCAAAATGACATTGTAGATATCTTCAATGCATATTATGACTAGTCATAATCACATTGTAGATATCTTAATTCCAATTACGACGAGTCATAATTACAATATAGATATCTGGAATTACAATTGTGACTATCCGAAATTATATTTATGAATAGTCAAAAAAAGGTTTTAAATGTTAAAACGGCTTGCCATACCATGAAGCGCTTCATCCAGTAGCTTTTCTCTCCATGACAACAAAAGCAGACTTTTATTATGTTGTAAGCAGTTAGTAGGCTAGAGTAGGCAGGGAGGAGCTGAGTAAATTTATTCTGATATCACACAACAGCAATTCGACTAGGAGGAATTGCAATTCAGATATCTCAAACTATAATTGTTACTAGTCGAAATTTAATTAGAGATATCTCTAATTACATTTGTGGATGTATGACGCATCTATTGAAGATATCTATAAAGTAATTAAAGATATCTTAAATGGAGTTTTGACTAGTCATAAAGTATTTAGAGATATCTCTAATCCGATTTTTTACTAGTGCAATTATAATTGCAGATATCTCTAATTATCATTGTGACTAGTCGAATTATAATTATGACTATCCGAATTACAATTGTGACTATCCGAAATTATATTTATGGATAGTCAAAAAAGGTTTTAAATGCTAAAACGGCTTGCGATACGTCGTGTGTTAGCAGGGAGGTTGTTACGTGTCCACACGCTTTTTTAAGTGGGTTTATGTTGGACACTAGGCAGGAATTTTTGAGGGGTGCAACATATGGCAGACGCATATAAAGAACTTCTTAAATAAAAAGAACCAAAAAAATAGAAAATAAATAAATAAATGAACTAGCAGAGATAGGCCTACATATCTTTTTTTTTTTTTTTTTTTTACTTTAGACTCTAAAGTTAAAAGTTTTTATTAAGGTTATTGTAAAGGCTGCTTAAAAATGCGGTCGCTGATGAGCTGCTGATCGCTGTCAGATTCTGATATATGAATGTCCGCGTTGGATTGCTTAGAATGAGCCCCGCTCGGCCCGTGTTCTGGTTTACTCCGCAAGTTCCATTTGTGACTGAATTCCGCGATTCAATCCGCTTTGCAAACACAGATGGGGTGAATTTATGAACGAAAGTGTGAAAGTTCTGACACAAAACGAAGTTGTTACTTATCCTCACGCTCAGTAGTGTAGCCAGAATATGAAAATCTGGGTGTGCCACATTTATTGTCAGATTACTGTGCAAAATGATTAACCCCAACCATAACCATGCCCCACACAACCATAAAACTATATAAAATATAATAGCTGCAAGCAGCAATACGGGGCCAAGCCCTGGCACAGCAAGCAGACCAAGTATGGCGCACATCAAGCACAGCAGCGCAGCAAGCATTTAAGCACCAAGAGAAGTCCGGAGCCTGAAGAACAAAACATCAGAAATCGGGTATAGTACTTTTATGCGGCTCGACCCGAAGATCATTTGAGCAAATGTTGGACAATTTTGATATAGGAGTTTTTTTCCGTATCAGGAGTGCAGGAGGATTCACCTCTGTTGATGTTGGGCCCGGGGAGGGAGAAACATTCTCATCAGGTGTAACGTTAGGCCTTGTGTCCGGCTGTCCATCAAGCCGAGGTTTTTTTTTTGCTAAAAAAATTAAGAAGGTAGTTCTGGGACATATTGCTAGCTAGCAATGTGCAATCAAAATTTTCTGTTTATATCATAGACAGTAAGGTTTATATGCGCGGCAAAGATCTCTGGGGAGCTGCTGGGGTCACAGTCAGCTGCTGTTTGCTTATTGGTTGGCAGTCCGAATGTCGGCAGATATTTTTTTACGAAAATCATTTAAAATGTAAATTACATTTTGAGCATTATGGCACCATATAATCGATTCTTAGTTCTGTGCCCCTGAGAGTATGATTTAGAATGTTCAGTGGCATCACAGAACTGCCAGATTCAAACTGCTTTCGCGTGTTGGCTGGCGCTGAGCCAGAGACGGACGCGCTTAGCGCTTGTCATATAACACAACTAATATGCAGTGTTTTCAACCACATAATGTTTATTTTAGGTTTCATACATTTAAATATACATAATCACTAGTAAAACAATACAGTGGTAACTTAGTTAGTAAAATACACACTGATGTCTATGGAAGCAGCAAAAACTATATATCTATTCAAATATAATTTGCCGACGTGTTTTATTCATATATCGGACACACATATCAGAACAATAAAGTTTACTCTATTCTTCTCCCAGTTCAACAGCCACTTACTTTCATGTATTTCGGGAGAAACTGGGGAATTCAAGTGCTGTAGCCTACGTTAAATTCGGCTGGCAGGACTCATCTCGTTATAGATCAAGATCATTTATAAAGGTTTTTAAACGAAGAATCGGAATATCAGATAGTTGACATGGTAAGCAAGTTTGTGAATATATTTTAATAAAAAAAAAAAAAAAACGAAATAAAACGAATAGCGATACATCTGTTAGTTATTGTGACAATCATGACACTTCGCCATGGAAACAAGGGGTCTGTTAAAATATTTGTAACTTACGCGTGAAAGGGTTGGTTTTAAAATATATTTTTTCTAAGTAAACAACAATAGCCCAAGTTTAGTAGGCTAAACATTTTTTATTGAGACTATAAAAAATAATTCTGCATCTATTTTTAGGTGTGCCAGCTGCCATTGTGGGTGGCACCGGCACACCCTGGCACACCCATGGCTACGCCACTGCTCACGCTTTTTAAAAGTGGGTAACGTATCACGTAGTAGACAGACTACACCACTGTAACGTTACTTATTTATCATCTTAAAGTCTGTGCTTTCATTAAAGCTTAATTTCTTGATAGATAGATCATCCATTTTTACCTCTTTCCTCCTGAGTCTCATGGTTCCCTCGCTTGGCGCGCACTGAGAAAGTTTTCCAAACAAATCAGTCTCTTACATATTGTCTATATAGTCTCGTCCTGCTCTGGCGACCTCTCGTGCTGCTGCGTTCACTGCAGTCGGACATTGGAGTTTCCCTGTACTCCAACCAAGAAAACTGTCCATACCACTTTGATGAGAAGCTCCTGGATTTTCCATTCTTGAAAGTGCAATGGAATACCTTTAGATTGGGTTGTGAAGGTGGTTCATCTATTGCAGTAAGATCGGCGGGTGAACACGCGTCAGGCTGACCGGGAGAGAGCACTGGCACTTTTTGAATAAAACATTAAAGAAACTTGTTTATCCATTATCATGGCGATATTTTGGCTAAAGGCCACCAGAGCCCACCGCTCAGAGAGTCTTTGTGTCGCCCTAGCAACCATAGCAACCAATTAGGCTTACGTTCTGGAGGGAGGTTTTCTACAACTTGCTTCAACAATTTCCATTTTATTCGGAAAACAAATTAAACACACACCAGTCAACAATAAATCAGGTTTATATTTATATAGTTCCTTAAATACATTTGAACAATAAAAATAAACTAAACATTTATTTTAATCAAACTTGCCTGGGCGGGCCAGTGAGTAATGTGGGCGGGCCAGTGCCGCCCTGGCCTATTACTGGCTACGCGCCTGGTTTATTGGAGGCAGAGCCGTTGAACGTTGTCTATGCCAAGTAAGTTCGCGCGAAGAAGTAGAGGAAGAAGAGGTAGAAGAGGTAGTAGTCGCAGGAGTCGTAGGAGTAGAATAATTGGAGGAGTAACGTTAGTGAGAGTAGTGGTTCGATCAAAAGCTATATTTGTAATACCTGAGGTAAGTAATCAGCGATTTATTACTTGTTGTTATTTTTAAATAAAGTAAAAAACAAAAGTGTTGCACATTCGCTTGAGACTGATTTAAAACAGAAGCCTCAGACCTGCTTCAGTATTCGTCCTATAGACGATAGTTGATTAAATTTTTTGTCAGCCATGTCAATGCAAACTGTGTTTTCATTGGAAATTAACGTTAATGTAATTAACCCTTAAATGCACAAATGTATTGCCAATCTTTATTAAAAATCTGGGTCTCTAGCCAGATCTCTAACTGCTGTTAAAAGCCAACAAACCTTGTTGAAAAGATGACACTGCCCGACGTCTAAACAACATAAAAAAAAATTGAATAGTGAAAGGTTAAAAGATGTGTTTTTCGGGCTGTGTTGTCAAATGTACCGACCTATGTTACCGACCGAGCAGCAACCTCCCGCTCTTTCTCTTGAAGCCAATAAGGAAGTGACTAAAACTGTAATAAATCACTGGCTGCTTGAGCCTGGTTCAAAAAATAATTTTGGTCTATATAGCAAATTTCGCCTTTGATGACAACTGTGAGGGGTGTGAATTTTTTTAAATAAGTTATCCGTTTAAATTATATTAAACCTTAAAATTCTAGTGATGTCCGATTCGCGAACGAATCGTTCAATTTAACCGGTTCTTTTTAATTCTTTTTAGTAAACCGGTTGAACCAGTTCACCAAATCGAACTGAATCGTTTGAAACTGTTCGCATCTCCAATATATAAGCATTAATCCACAAATTACTTAAGCTGTTAACTTTTTTAACGTGACTGACACTCCCTCTAAGTCAGAATAAACCAATATCCCAGATTAATTCATTTACTCAAACAGTACACTGACTGAACTGCTGTGAACAGGGCCGGCCCTGACCAATTTGCTGCCCTAGGCAAGATTTTACCTGGCGCCCCATGCATCACAGCCCATTTCACCCTGTCATTGTGTTCATGATTTAGCATATATATATATATATATATATATATATATATATATATATATATATATATATATATACATATACATATACATATATATATATATATGCTAAATCATGAACACAATGACAGGGTGAAATGGGCTGTGATGCATGGGGCGCCAGGTAAAATCTTACATATACATATATATATATATATATATATACATATACATATACATATATATATATATATATATACACATATAAATATATATATATATATATATATATATATATATACACACACACACACACACACACATTACAGCAGAACTGTTTCCAACACTCATAATAAATCATCATATTAGAATGATTTCTAAAGGATCATGTGATAGACCGGATGTCACATGTGACACTGAAGAATGGAGTAATGATGCTGAAAATTCAGCTTTGCATCACAGAAATAAATAATAATTTAAAGTATATTAAATTGAAAACAAATTATTTTAAATTGTAATAATATATCACAATATTACATTTTTTCTGTATTTTTGATCAAATAAATGCAGGCTTGATGAGCAGAAGAAACTTCTTTCAAAAACATTAAAAATAGTAATGTTTCCTAACTTTTGGCCTGTAGCCTACAGTATCCCCCCAAAACTGCACAACTGTAGAGTAAAACATTAATAAAAAAGTGATAATAAAAAATGCGTCTTAAAATTGACATGATTATACAAAATCACAGTCTGGGGACTCAGAACTCAGAACAACTGCTAACATTAAGTTTAAGGTAAAAATAACTGCCATGAAATTATAGTATCTTACTCCTATGCAATAAATTGTTCTTTCACTACATCTCTTTACCTCTGTCTTTATCCTCTTCTCTTCTTTTTGGCACTGTATCTATCGCAGACTATGCTCATTTATAATGTGTCATGTAAATTCGGCCTTCCGTCACAATCAGGAAACTTTCACCGTGTCTAGAACTGGCGCAAGATGCCAGGCCCGTTTCTACGAGCTGTGTGTTAACAAAAGCAGTGCTGTCTACATTGGATGCGGCGTTGGGCACGCTACACAACAAATTGACCAACAACTGATCGTGCGTGTGCTCTGTTTCTGACGCACTTCAAGCACTCGATGGGCGGGGGAAGATTGAAGAGCCGGACTTTTTTTTTTTTTTTTGCTTTATTTGGTAGTATTTCAAATTAATGATTTTAAAAAGTAGCCTATTATAAAAAAAAAAAAAATGTAAAAAAAAAAAAAATTTCACTCGTTCACTCATTCTGGCGCCCCTATGGATGAGTGGCGCCCTTAGCATTTGCCTATACCGCCTATGCCGCGGGCCGGCCCTGGCTGTGAAGACTGAACTGAAGATGAACATCAGCCAAGCCAGATGACGAACGAACACGCCCACTGCTGGAGCAGTTCTCCTTCTCGAGTCAAGAACCGGTTGCATCGGTTTTCGGATCACCAGTACACTGAACTGAAAACAGTTTCTGTCGGTTTGAGAACCGATGAGCAGATTCTCGTTCTCATCCCTTGCTGCAGACTGTAGCGCGGTGATGTACGTCATGTATGTGACTGATATGTGTTTACTGCAGCATGCCCTTGTAATTTGCATTGCGTGATGACGTTAGATGTTTTCGCGTCGTGTGTAAATTAAAACGATGCGCATACTTAACAGAAAACTCTAATAAAATGTTAATATATTAAAGAACATTAAGGTTTAAAAAAGACGGGAAAAGCAACCATGTTTAACCATGTTTCATCTGAGGTAAAATTATACAGAATTAAAGTTTATTCTGTAATATCTGTGTAGTATCTTACAATATATTAACATTCTGTTGCACTTCACTGTGTATATTGTAATATTACACTTTAATGGCACCTTATATTTCTTATTGAGCTAGTCAAAATTACAAATAAAGTACAGTCGTCGGCTCTAATAGTGTAGATGGTAAAACGTGTGGTGTTCACAATTCGATCAGGGTCCGAATCTGCCTTTTGACAGTTTTTTTCTCCCTTTTCAAATCACATCAGAAAAGCATTTATTTTAAATAAAAACGAAGGAAATAATCAAAAAGTTGTGAGAGGGCTTTATTGTCCTAATATGGTGGCATCCATTTAATAATTTGAAATGATAATTTACACTCAGTAATTATTGCATACTGTTTTATAATGTACTACAATACCGAGGTGCAGATAATTGCCACTATTTGCAATAAGTAATATAAATAGCAGAAAATCCTACTATATTAACATAGTATAAATATAATCTATAGCCATTTGCACTTAGTGTAAATAGCCACTGCCTTTCTTATTTTAATCTTTCTTTTGCTATGGTTCTTGTTTATATATTTATTAACTATAAATTTGGACATTTTTCTTTTGCTTTGGCAATTCTGCATGTGAAACATTTAAGCCAATAAAGTAGTTTAAAGTTCAGTTGACTGCATACAGTATATTTTCGGTGTCTGCATCCCATTTTATGCAAGGTGCCTCCAAAAAAACCAAACTGATGACAGTGATCTTTTTTTATTTATTTCAAAGAACAAAACAGAAAATATAATTGTATATACAAATATAGATTAACACTATAGACATGACACAAGAAAAAAATTGATAAAACAATAAGCCAAGCAGTAGCCCTCAAATTCTTTGAATGGATAAAACCCACACAGAACTCTCCTGCGATTCCTCACACAAAGAGTCTTTAGAGTCTTAATGTCCAACTTCCCTGAAAACCCCTTTGGCCTATACATAATCTACAATTTACAGATAAGAAACATTCATCTTAAAGAAAATAAAATAATAATAAAAAGGAAAATAAAATATAGTTATTTTATCACACTTTCCGATGTTTAACAAAATACTTGAAAAATTAAACGCACGCGCAGTATCATCAGTTCATCGGTTCAAGTTGGTTGATCATTATGGCCCGGTTTCACAGACATGGCTTAAGCCTAGTCCCAGACTAAACTGCCCACTTGAGCTGTCTTAACTCAAAGCGACTTGCACAGATATATATTAAAATAGTCAAAGATTTAGCCTGTTCTGGATTAAACAAAGCCGATTGCAAGAGGAAGGATTATAGCTAGTCTATGACTAAATTGAATCTTAAATTAATCCTTCAAAGAGGCAGGTTTAACTCCTGCTTAGTACTGTTTGTGAGGGAGCATGGAATATTTGGAATATCTAAATGAAAACCAACATGCACAACAGAGGCCAGCCAGAGTACTTGTGGATAGGAGTGATCCATTACATTACTTTGATGACACAGCTTTTCAAGACCGCTTTCGTATGTCCAAGGAAAATGCAGTGGAGATAATATCTTTGCTTGAGCCTAGACTTTCCTGTCTGTCTCTGAGAGGAAGGCCTTTACCCATTTCTCTCCAAGTTCTGCTCACACTGAGGTTTTTTGCGTCCGGGACCTTTCACCGTGAAACTGGTGATTTGTGTGGTGCCAATAAAGCAATTGTGTGTAGAATAGTTCACAAAGTCAGCAGAGCCATTTGTGAACTGAGGAGTCTTTACATAAAGTTTCCTGATGCTGCTGACCAAGCCAAATATAAAGTGCAATTCTATGAATATGGGCACTTCCCAGGTGTCATTGGCTGTATAGATGGATGTCATGTTCCTGTCAAGTGTCCATCAACCCCTGATGCTGAGGAGTACAGGAACCGTAGGAACTGGTTTTCTATCAACGTTCAGGGTGTATGCACACCTAATTTAGAGTTTTCAAACATTGTTGCGCGCTGGAAAGGTTCAACTCACGATTCAAGGATTTTTGTCAACTCTTCATTATGTGCTCAGTTTCAGAGTGGACAGTATAGTGGACTTCTACTTGGTGACAGTGGATATGGTCAGAGTAACTTTTTATTCACTCCATACATAAATCCCACAACAGCTGAGCAGCAAAGATACAACAGAGCTCATATCCGAACAAGAGGCATGGTTGAACGCATGTTTGGAATATGGAAAAATCGATTCCAGTGTTTATGTAATACTCTTCGCTTCAGGCCAAGGAGATGCTGCAAGGTCATCATTGCTACAGCGGTGCTGCACAACTACCTGAAGCAGCGCTGCTGTCCTGATCCTCCAATGGAAGATGACGATGAAGCAGATGTGCCCATGACTGAGGCAGCCAGTGACCAACGAGGACTTGCACACAGAGTTGCTTTCACATTGCAGCACTTCAGTTAGATGAGATGTATTTCAATATGGAATGTATTCATTATGCCTTATTTTGCCTTGATAATTTTTGTTCTGTACAAAATTAAAATAGTGTGCCGCAAAATTAAAAAAAATTACTAAACCAATACTGGTTGAAAATGTAGTTTGTGGTTGTTTAAATACACTCAGTCATGAATATCTAAATGACAAAATGTTTATTTTTGTTTTTATTGTTTATACATCATATTGTTCACCATGGCTGGTAATCACAATTGCCTCCTTACTGTATCGTTTTTGGATCATACCTCTTTCTTCCAACTTCATATCCAATTCAACCTGTAGAATTCTCATTTTTATTTCATGTTCTTCCTTCAGATATTTCATTTTTTCCTCATGAAATTCTCTGGCTAACTTTTCATGGATGGTCATCTTGCTTGTTCTCTGCTGAAAGGTGGTGGCAGCATCTTTTCTCAGGGATGCAGGAGCAGATGTGGAAGGCACACACTCACTGTGCTCTGGCTTTTCCAACCCGTTCAGATTCCTTTCTTCTGTGGGGAAAAACAGAGGCACAAATAAAATTCACATGATCCTTACAATGAAAGAAGAATAAAAATTGACAGAGTGGAATATATGTACCAAAGGAAGAAATCAATTTCTTTCTAACATACCATTTGTGCTCAGATCTTCATCTGAACTGTTCAAGTGATCATCATCTGGTATACCATCCAGAGGTTGCTGGTGCTGTATTATTCCAGACAGCAAGTCACTCAATTCATCAGTTTTGTCTTTATTTGGTGGTCCACCACCAGTAGTAAATCGCTGTCATCTGATCTCTGCATTCTGTCGTTTTAAAGCCAGTTTAAGGTTCAATAACTGGATGGTTGGTCAAAATTTGTTTCAGTAGTGTTTTTTCATACTCACTGAAGTTTTTGGAACGAATTCTTTTTGCATCTGCCATTGCTTTGTGTCAAAATGTACACCGATAATAATGTTTTCTGGTCCATTCCAGGTTTTTATGAGCACCATCAGCCCAACGGCATGTGCTTATACTCAACTTAATCAGGCCTATCCCAGGTGTTTTCATTTAAGCTTACTTAATTTACTCCAGGACTCTGTAGTCTCAGACTAACTAAGCTTATTTTAAGACACGTTCATGAAAGGTACTTAAATGCCCCAGTTTAACTAGTACACATTAAGGCCTACTCCTGGCTTATGCTAAGCCATGTCTGTGAAACCGGGCCTATATTCTCCTTGTTAAATTATATAACATCGGTCTCTCTGAACAGTCCATTTTATGGTTTAACTCATTTCTTCACTACAGATGTCAGTGTGTAATTTCCAATGGTGCTCTCTCTCAGTTCATGATAATGGAAAAGGGTGTTCCACAAGGTTCTTGTTTTGGCCCTCTTTTATTTTCTATTTTTATTAATGACCTCCCACAAATGTGCTCTGACAGTCAAATTCTCTTGTATGCTGATGATACAGTTATTTACTCTTCAAAACGTGATATTAATTTGATTCAATCCTCACTGCAACTTGATTCTAATACTATTCAAAAGTGGTTTTTGGATAATGGACTTACTGAATAAAGTAAGTCATATAGTATGTTATTTTCCACTAGGTTTGCCCGGCATAGCCAAGGTAATACTCTAATAATTAAATTCTCAGATGGTACACTTATGGAGAATGTTGAGGAATTTAAATATTTGGGCCTCTGGCTCGACTCCAGCCTTTCCTTCAGGCCTCATATTGACTCTATAGTGAAAAAAGTAAATTATAATTTAAGACTATTATACCGTTCAATTAATTGCTTCACATAATTGATTAGATTAAGAATTGTAACACAGCTTTCATTTCCTATTATTGATTATGCTGACTTTATCTATATAAGTACAACAGAATCACACCTTAAATCCATAAATGTTGTCTATAACAGTCTCTGTAGATTTGTGTTGAGATGTCCGTTTCTAACCCATCACTGTCATGTATCAACAATTGAATCTCTTATCACCAAAGGCCAGACGACAGCTACACTAGTTTCTGTTTGTCTATAAATGTATTTTTTAATTATCCTCTTTATTTGAAGCAACATTTAGTCCTATATAGGTCAATTTATGGCCTGAGACACCTTGATCATCTCTTTTTTTTCTGTTCCAAATATATCTAAAGAAATCGGAAGACGTGCCTTTAAGTTTAAAACCCTATCTGATTGGAACAGTTTACCTTGTTCCTTAAGGTCCATCTCTTCCTTTCCTCTCTTTAAGTCAGCCCTTTTAACTTACTTGCAATCCTGTGACCAATGTAAATGTTTTCCTGATGTATGACCTGGATGTAAGAGATTATGTATGCATGTTTGTTTGAGAGCATTGGGGAGAGGTTGGGGTGGTTGGTTGTGAGGAAGAGCTGCAATATGTGCAAGTGTGTAAGTGTTTGGTGCTATCTTGAGGACCCCCTCGAAAATGAGACGTTTTCATCTCAAGGGGTTTTCCTCCAATAAAATGAAATGAAATGAAAAAAAAAATCATTAAAAATCTTAACATTACCATTCAAAAACTTTTGAAGGTAGAGTAATCTCTCTCAAAATATCTTACTGGTTTATGATAATCAAAACAGTTCTGAGCTAGATTAAGCTTTGATCTCTGCAAACCAAACTATCACTTTAATAAAATATTTAATAATAATGTTTAATACCATAAAACTGCTTGATTTTAGGTATTGCTTAAAATACTATAGACGTGAAGTGAAATGCTTTACTGAGCTCGTGCAAACATCCACATCGGTGTAATAAGATGCATTTTAACTGCTGCTTTCAAACTGCTGAGATATTTTAGTTGTTGTTGTTGTTGTTTATTTTGTTATTGAGAGGAAAACGCCCGTCATAAATTTTCATATCAAAACGCCATTCGGTTTCTCTGAAGCAGCGCTGAGCGAGCGCTATATCTCTTCTCTTGAATTGCATCAAAGAGGGCTGAATTACAGTCTTGCGCCACACTGGTCAAACCGCATTATTGCAGGCTTTAAATTAGGTCAAATTGAATCAAACAAATACTGGACAACAAAAATATTTGCGATATTCGACATTGTCGATATCGTCGACTAATCGTTTCAGCCCTATTGTTTGTGGATGGAGACTTCTTTACCGGCTACAGGCTCTAATCCTCATAGCTGGGCAGTTTGATAGCCGAATTATAATAGGTCACCCTATAAAAATAATAATTTGTTATAATTTAATAAATTAATAGGAGAATGAGCCTCATATCGTCTTGACTATTGACAGAGACATCTGCCATCGTCAATATCTCTGACAATCATCCATACACAATACTATCAGATTCAGATACTTTGGATTGTTTGACTATTCAAAAGAGTATACCGTACAATATTACATAATTTGTTCCCTCTTAGCTAAATTTCACATTCATAAACAAAAGTTTACAGGCACTAAACCTCTTTTTTTATTCAAAGTGAACTTAGACAAGTATTTGGAAACTATTCAAAGTTCTGTTAATTTGAATGCTATGAAAACAGAAGAAACAGTCGAGCTACAGAGAAGGACAGCAGCTTGTGAGTGTTTTGCCTTGTTTTCTCATCAGACTAGTGTGTGATCGTCATTGCTAGGAAAGTTTTTTGGTTTAAATTGTGTGTGTCTTAAAAAAAAAAAAAAAAAACCTACCTATGCGTTCTATACTAGACTAACTGAGACTTGTCATGGCACTTGTATACTGTTGTTGTTCTCTTGTTGACCTGACTGCTTCTGTTGTTCTCATTTGTAAGTCGCTTTGGATAAAAGCGTCTGCTAAATGATTAAATGTAAATGTAAATGTAAAACAGTCTCTTTATATACATTGACTTGATCTGTGACTCGTCATAGCTGTGTGGGCGGAGTCAGTGTGGGGGATAACAGTCCTTTCCCCCTCATTGGAAAAATATGATGTGGCCTACATAAAATCATTTCTGCTGCTCAACAGAGCAACAGATATAAAAAATGAGCTGTTTTGGGTCTGACTGTCCGTACGATATCTGTGACTGGACAAATGGCCCAACGGAATGGACAAAAGTGTAGTTTCCCGACATTTTCTGTTACCTAATGGAGCAAGATTCCACTTACTACAAACTATAGACTGTATAAAAGTGGCCATGCCCTTAATTATGCAGAATTTTAAGGCTTAATATAATTTAAAAAAAAAAAATTCACTAGTCGATTAATTACAGTTTTAGTCACATCTTTGATGGCTTCACGAGAGAGAGCAGGAGGTCGCTGCTCGTTACAAACCGATATGAAAATGATATGGCTTGTGAACAGAAAACGTTTTGTTTTGCTTAATTTTAATAAAGTGATAAAGACTTGAGTAAAAGCCTGTCATACTTTATTATTGATTTGATATATAAAAAATATTTGTAACATTGACAAACAGGTCCACTGAAATGCCTTGAAATGCGCGGCTGTAAGGACTCTGGTTTGATCATCAGCCATTCTGTTGTATTTATGTCTTAGGACAGGGGTAGGCAAGTTCGGTCATAGAGAGCCGCAAACCTGCAGAGTTCAGCTTCAACCTTAATCAAACACATCTGAACAAGCTTATCAATCCACTCAGGATTACTACGGTTACAGGCAGGTGAGGTTTTTTTTTTCAGGGTTGGAGCTGAACTGTGCAGGACTGTGGCTCTCTAGGACCGAACTTGCCTACCCCTGTCTTAGGATGTCAGTTCCACTCAGTTTGCCATCACCGCTGCACCTTATTCTAATTAGTGCTCCAGCTCTCCACACACAAACACACACACCTGTCTCTCATTTTTGCATTGATTTTCTCCACTACTTATGCTTCTCTCTTTCTTTGCTTCTCTCTCAGTGTGTCTTGGTTACTGCTCGTTTCACTAATGCCCTTAAGATTTTCTTGCTCTAGTAATGCCCAGATTACATGCCCTGTTTATTTAATCTTGTTTTTCTTCTTTGATTTAAATGTATTTTCTTTACACTGAAGCACATACACGTGATCAAAGTAGCGTCTCTCTCTCTTTCTCTCTTAGGATTTGTCTTAATTTTGGATCTGAGGAATGGATGCTGCGAGCCCTCGCTCGACTCAAACAAACAGGTGTGTGTATATTATAGTGCATGTTTATTATAGTGTGTGTTTATAGTCAGGGGTGCACATAATTTTTTCAGCCTGGTTCTCATATGAGAACCTGGAGATTTGGTTTGGTCCTTACACTACATATAGCATGAACCATTACTGGTAAATATAACACTAAAAAATTAATAACAGTTATAATATTATAGCACATTGTTTCGTTTCATTTTTTTTTAAATAAACTAAAGTGTGAGATTATTAAAAAAAGGCAGTACTAGTATTAAATGCATACTTTTTTTTTTTTATAGTTAACTTAAAAATAAATGCTAATATTTACTACTTTCTTGGGTTGCCTCTTTAAGATTGGCTTTATGTATTCCCTTATTTTAAGTAGCTTGGATAAAAGGGTCTTTAACCCTTGTGCATTGTTCAAATACACTACCCTTTCGTTATGTTCGGTATGAAAACATCCACTCAATTAAACTGCTATAAAAATATATCAGATTCATATTTTTTTTTTTTTTTGCATAAATCTGTTAATCAACTTTAGTCCTGATCAAACCTAAGCCTTTTTTTTGCAAAGGGTTAATGGTCCCACCTTGTGATCAACTGTAAAAATAACTAATTTGACCTCTTCCCAAAAGGGAAAACCACAAACAATCAAGAATGTATGATTATATGGTGTCATGGCTTTGCAGTCAAAAAATGTCGTTATAATGGAAGTCAATGGGGCAAAAACAGCCACCAAATGAGGGAGAAAAAATTATGCCCAGAAACTAACAATGCATCAAAGCCAATCTTGTTACTAATCTTTGACATGGCCAAAACTGTGATAAAAGATAATAAAAAAATCCAGTCCACAATCACTTTTTTTAATTGAAAATATAAAGGTTTTTTTTTTTTTACATTTGGTAGTTTTGATCAGGACTGAGGTTGATTAATAAAATTTATGCAAAAAAAATGAGAAATATTTATCCGATACCTTTTTTTTTTTTTACAGCAGTTATAACGCATAAGGGATAAATAAAAGCGTTTTCATCATATTCAAACTTAAAATCAGCAGTTTTTTATTTTGGTGGGTTGCCGGCAAGTATACGCGCTTCTGTATTTAATGAATGTCGCAGTTTTGCACTGTGCTTTGAAAATGCAATGAGAGCCTAGATTTATGCTTTCAGGTTGAAAATAAAACTTGTATAGTGCAGTTTGTGATCTAAAATGGTAACCACTGTCAACCATGTCGGTATGCAAATGCGCTGTCAGAACACTTATATAACGCATTTTTATTTTGGTCACGCATGTGGACTTGCGGACCACTTATGTGCACCCCAGTTTATAGTGTGTATGTTATAGTGCGTCATGGCTTTGCCTGGCTCCTCCTCCTGCCTGTGTGCTGCGTCTGTCTCCTACAGGTGAGCTGGGCACAGGTGTTTGGAGTTGTGCTAATCAGTTCCTGGTCTGGGCCTTTAAAGACGCTATAGATGAGACTGACAAGGAGGGGACTGCTGCTGTTCCATCTCTCCTGCACCGACTAGGATTTTGTTTTGCTTATTCACTGCACCTCACTATACTGATTGCTTACACTTTTTTATTTTTCAATGCCATCTTCATTACTGACAGTACAAAATCTATTCTGTTAAACTCTATTTATTTAATAGATCTAGTATCTATTGCTATTCTGCGTGTGGTCTTAACCTACTCTGTTGCTTGCTTTGAGCCAGGCTTGTAACAAATTTGGGGATCTCGTCCCGGATCTTGAACTATCGATCGGTAAATATGTGGGGTTTAAAATGGGTAGGTTTTTTTTTTTTTTTTTTTTTTTTTTTTTCATTGGGTTTGAGTCGTTAATATTGTTTGTTAAACGCACTTAGTATTGTAGGCCATTTTGGGTAACGTGCCTAATTTGTTGACCGTATTCAGATCCTATGATCCAGCGTAGTAAGCATTTAACGCATGGTAAATTATTGGGAGAGAGACACGCGGATCAGTTTTTTTTTTTTCCGTTACGTCGGTGCGGGAGAGACAGAGATAATTTGGTTCGTTTGTGCCTGGGGTTGTTTTAAATACAGCCAGGTTAAAGTATTGGGGGTGGTTCATTGTTGGGTAGGTGCGGGCCTTCGCTGTGTTTGCGAGGATGACAAATTTTTTTTTTTTTTTTTTTTTTACTAATTGATGGTGTAGCCATTGGAGCTTTGCGAACCCCTGCTAAGCACTTAACACTTGTTTTGTTTTTGGTGCTATATCCTGGGCAGAGGGTACAGTCATGGATACCTGCTTTAACTGCATTTATGTCGAAGTTAGGTGCCACTGATATTGTGTATTAAAAAACTCTGTTCTTGGGGTATGCATTAAGTGGATGGACGTGTGCAGGGCAGCTCTTTTTTTTTTTTTGCAGTGTGGTGACCGTACTTAACACTGATAAATGTGCTCATTTAAAAATTTGGTTTAAGGGTTAAAGCTAAACTGCAGAGGAAATCAGATCAGGTTTCAGATGCGATGACTAAGCAGTTGTGTGATGTTAGGGAACATTATCATTTTGAATTGGGGTTTGAGGAAAAAATGCAAAATTGTCGCAGATAAGGCAGGCGGTTAGAACTAAATTGGCTGAAAGAAAATTTCTCCCATCAATAGCTTCAATGGATAAGTTGGAGCCTGAAAGTGCTTCAATGCCACGGGCAAGTCTGGGTGAGTCACCATAATCTTGGTATTACCTTTTGAACAACAAAAAGAGCTGTTAGAAATGCAACAGAGAGAGAAGCTGAACGTCAACTAGAATATAATAAAATGAAAGATGATTGAGAAATTGCTTTAGAACGTTTTAGGTTGATTGCAGAAGGGAAAATTATTGGTGATATCGATGTCCCGATTGGACCAGCACGCACCCCTGATATCTCTAATATGGCCAGATTGCTACCAAGGTTTAATGAGAAAGATCCGGATGTGGTGTTTTCACTGTTTGAAAGTCTGTCAGATGATTGTGGTTGGAGTGATCCTGAACGAACATTGTTACTCCAGAACGTTCTAGTTGGAAAAGTGCAGGAGGCATTTATTGTGCTTTGTCGGTGCCTGAAAGAAAGATTTATAAAAACGTGAAAGATGCTGTGCTTAAAGTATGATTTAGTTCCAGAAGCATAGACTTTTTTTTTTTTTTTTTTTTTTTTTTTTTTTTTTTTTTTGGAAGGGAGAAAAGCATACACACACAAACACATTTGTAGAGAGTATTCTAATTCTGGAAAAAGAACAAAATCACTCATTTATACATTTTTGTTACTTTATTTAGGTACATTCATTTAAAATAAATTCATTTACTATAAAAAATACTGTGATTTTTGAATGTTAATATAAGAGAAAACCTCTAACACTGTTTTACCAATATTGTTATGAGACCTATGTCTTTTGGAATGTTTTTACAAAGATAACTCTCTCGACAAACTTAGTTTTTTTTTTTCACACCAAAGAAACAATGGCTGCGTTCTCATCAGAAAGATTAATGCTTTCAGAGGGCACTTCTAAGGGAGAATAATTGCGAGGGCCAATCTGCTATATAGTTTCAAACTAAATTTGTAATAATAATAAAAAAGGCGAATTATGTAATAAACTTAAACTTTAAGTCTTTTAAATCGCTCCAAGTGGATAGTGAAATATTCTAAAGTAACAGGGCATAGGGTCGATAACTCTGAATAGAACACAGCCCAGGTGCAGCGCAATTAATGACATCGACACAGCAAACTAACGACGAACTATGCCTCTAACCACAGGTGGAGAGCTGTCGTTCCAATGACACAAGTTTGCGAATATTCGTTTGAACTACGGTTTCGGGAAACACCGAATCTTTGAACTACGTTAACGACGGAAATTGCGACCATAGTTGGCTAACAATGCTTTTGGGAAACGCACCCCAGTATACTGTAGCTGTTTGTGTTTGGTGTGATGTGCCGCCACCTGTGGTGGTTAAGAGTGTTCCGTCTATCTCATCAGGTGCTGATTGTAGCCTGCAGAGCTTACCTGAGGTGTTTACTGCCTGTGCAGTAACGCGTGCCATGAACCGTGCCTCTGGAACTGAGATTTTAGAGAAAAATTGTAAGCCTATTGTTTTGCCAGATTTGCCATCTGTCATTTAGTGATTTTTGTAGCGCAGAAGGACTCAACATTGAGTGAACTGTTTGCTGGGGTTTTGCCTGTTGAGGAGCGACATAAAGCAGCGAGGGGTTATTTTGTTCAGGGTGGGCTGTTTTGTAAGTGGATGCCTCGGATTAATATGTTTGAGGATCCTGTTTTCCATATAGTAGTGCCTGTGAAGTTTAGAGACTTGATACTACTGACGGCGTATGGTGATATAGCGGGCCATTTGGGGGTGCGGAAGTCGTATGACAGATTTATGAAGTACTTCTATTGGCCTTGCCTAAAGAAGGATGTGACATGCTTCATTAAGACCTGTCATACATGTCAGTGAACTGGAAAGCCTAATCAGGTGATCAAGCCTGCTCCACTTTACCCTATTCCAGCTTTAGGGAACCCATTTGAGTATTTGCTAACCGACTGTGTTGGACCATTGCCTCCATCTAAGTCAGGGTGTGTTTACCTTTTGACTGTGATGTGTCAGGTTACCCGGCTGCCTATGCGTTACGTACAATTTCTACCAAGTCGGTGGTGAAAGCTCTCTCTGTTTATCTCCATCTTTGGCATCCCACAGATTGTCAGAGTGACAGAGGCTCCAGTTTTACATGATGTATGTTTTCAGAAGGGCTGGAGCAGCTGCATGTTAAACATCATGGCTGTAGAAAATCTAAGGCTCAGAAGAAAATGGAGAGTTGGTATGATCACCGGGCTGAGCTGAGAGTATTCAGTCTGGGAGAACAGGTTCCGGTGTTGTTGCCGATAGCTGGTTCTCCCTTTCTTGCTAAATATGCAGGTCCTTACACGGTTGTTCGGCAGGTGTCAGACCTGAATTATCTAGTTTCAACTCCTGACCATAGGCGTACTACGCAACCTTTTCACATTAATCTTTTGAAACCTTATTACAGTAGGTCTCCGGTTTCTGGGGCAGCAGAGACTGGTGATCAGGTTAAGTCAGTTGCTTTGGCTGCAGTTGCTGGGATATCTAGTTTCTCTTCCCATAAGGTGGCAGCGGGTGGTGATGAGGATGTGGTTAGCCAAGAGGACTGTGTGCTCCAGCCTCGGTTGAAGAACTCAGAAGTTGTCTGAGTTGGACACACTACTAGGGCTGTGCGATTTAATAGAAATCGTAATAAAATTGTGATTTGAGTGTGCATGATTTCTAAATCACTTTATAGCACGATTTTCTGCGGCCCGACCTCCCGCAGTATGCTGTGCGAACCAATCAGAATGCAGCGCACCTAAGTGGAGTGGGAGAACAGACTATGCTTATCCCTAACTCCATGTTCACACACACTGTCTGTGATGCGTAGCCTTTTTTTTTTTTTCGAGCCAATGTTAAAGGATCAGAACGTTCACTCTGCATGCAGTAAAAGATGAGAACTGGAGGGGTTAGAAATAGAAAGGTGCGAAAAGATTTAATATCTTGCGCATGAGCATAGAGAGAGTTGTGAGTGCACAGGACACAGGTTGAGCGAGAGGGGACACGTTTTAACGCCGTGTGTATCTGAGCCTTATATAGTCTATGATCTGAGCACACGCATCTGGTTTTGTTAACAGAGCAAAGGAAATCTGCATGCGAGCGGATAGATTCACGCTCGTGCATTATTTTAATGTGCTATCGCGCTACAATAATGCGCTCTCGTTGCTGCTTCTGAACCGCGTACACATTACTTACGGTATACGCACTGCAGAAGGAGTATGTGTGAACCTTGGGCAATAAATATATTGGGCAAAAAACGACACCTCAGGCACCGCTACAGTGAGCTCGATGACCAATGCATGGCAAAAAAAAAATCCCTGGACACTTTTTTTTTTTTTTTTTTTTTTGGCCATATGTCTAGACATTTTGTTTGACATCTTTACTTGGTGATTATTTTGACTTATGTCTGTTCTAGAGACATGTTACAAGTTTTTTTTTTAATAAAGCTCTCATTGGTTTTCTTTTGGAAATATGTTTAAAATTTATACTGAATGCATTTATGACTGTAAAGCATGTCTGGGTGTCAAAATCGTGATTAAAATCGAAATCGCAAAATGTATCAAAATCGTGATAGGTTTTTTTTTTTGTCCATATCGCACAAGGTTTTTTTTTTTTTTTTTTTTTTTTTTGTCCATATCGCACAGCCCTACACACTACTTGGGCATTTGTCCAAGGAGAGGGCATTTGAAGTTGAGTCATTGAATTTGAACTTTCCTGCTTTGTTTTCAGACACACCGTCGTGCACTCACTTTATCAAACATGACATTGATGTGGGTGACACTGAGCCGATAAGGCAGAGGTTTTATTGGGTGTCATTAGAGAAACAGCAGCACCTAGAGGCAGAGGTGAAGTATCTCTTGAATAATGGTTTGGCAGAACCCTCTTATTTCAGCTTAGACGTTTTTTAGGAATGGTGGGGTATTACTGTGACTGTCACGGCTTTGCCTGGCTCCTCCTCCTGCCTGTGTGCTGCGTCTGTCTCCTACAGGTGAGCTGGGCACAGGTGTTTGGAGTTGTGCTAATCAGTTCCTGGTCTGGGCCTTTAAAGACGCTATAGATGAGACTGACAAGGAGGGGACTGCTGACAAAGCCATCTTCATTACTGACTGTATAAAATCTTTTGTTAAACTCTATTTATTTAATAAATCTGGTATCTATTGCTATTCCGTGTGTGGTCTTTCCCTACTCTGTTGCTTGCAAAATTAATTTGACATGAACTAAGAGAAAACATTACCATCTACAGCCGCGAGAGGGCACTCTATGCCGCTCTGTGCTCCTGTAGCCTACACTGAGCGGCATAGAGCGCCCTCTCGTGGCTGTAGACGTTAATGTTTTCTCTTGGTTCTAAATAAATGCGACATAGTCCAGTGCGACTTATATATTTTTCCTCATCATGACATTATTTTTTGACTGATGCGACTCCGCAAAATACGGTAGCTGTTTTACATACAGTATTTTTATATTTAACGTTAGTTTATAAGTATGTATGAAAGATTATTTTCTTTGATTATTGGTGATTCCATATGCTCACTCTCTGTGTAGTTATGCTATGACAAGAACAAAGAGTCTCTCTCTTACTCCACCCATGCACGATAATATCGTATATTGTCGATCTTACAGGCTGACGATATGTCGATTTTAAAGATGACTATATCACCCAACACTATTGTGTCAGTTAAATTCAGAGTGTAAGTACATGGCCATGGAAATGTAGTACCTTGCAACAGAGAAGACCCACCAGAGGGAATGGCATTGAAAATGCTGTTGCTCAGCTTGTCACGTTTCAGTCAAGGGGGGGGTCTGAATCCAACTCATTGCCCAGCAGTATCAGGAAACTGCCTTCTTATGTGCAGCACTGCCTGCAGAAAGAAAAACGTGTGTTTTGGTATTTATTTTGTTCGCAGGTCATTATGGGTCGTGTAACTATGTCATTATCACATGTTTCTTCTTTTCTAACATACATCATACGGTATGGCTGTGTAATGCATTAAACTCATGATGTAATATGGATGTAACAGAGCCCAATTATTTACACAAAATGTAACCTTACCTTTCCATCCCTCTGACTCTAACACGCCCATGGTCAGCTCTATATACATTCATTTTGCAAAGAATACAGTATATATTGAGAAACACAGGTTCAAGGCCAGGATGGTCTGTCATGCATGATATTGTATTAGGCACTTTTCTCATTCTTCTTGTGCCCTGCAAAAGAAAAAAATCATAATGGTACTGTTATTTACAGCAATCTTTCATACTTTGGAAGTAGCAGAAAGCACACACATAGGTTGAAAACATTTCTATCCAGTGTACTTGTGAAATACATGTGGTATTTCCCTGCAACATATATTTTCTCTCTCGAGGGCCATGCGTGCACAATTTCCACAAGTAAACCTGTAAAAAAAAGATTGACCTTAGAAGTTTTTGTTATTATTAGGCTAAATCCTAATCACAGTAAAGCAGCGGAGTAATAAACATGACATTGACTATATTGAGTGGCTTCTATAGTGTACTTTTGTTGGCAAAATTGATTTTAATAGGCTAACTTACTGTAAAAACTTCTCCAAACAATACATTCACACGCTACACGGTTCACTGTTTTTTGTTCTTGATTCAATGTGAAAAACCTATCATTGTATAGTTATATGGTGACATAATAATTTACATGTTTTTACCATGCCCTAAAATTGTGACTGCTGACGTTTGTAAAGTTAATGCTATATGCTAGTTAACGTTTAGGTTGAAGAACAACTGGTTGTTCCTCAAAAATCGGCATCATCATCTGAAACAAGCTCAAACATGTACAGTTGAAAGCCAAATCTCTGAATTGTCATGCTGGATGTCAGACCTGTTTGCTGTCGCTCTGAGCTACTGTGATGAGCCAGCAGTGAAACAGCCAATCAGAGCAGAACTCATTACTATTCATTACCCTTCCAATTAAAGTATAAACAGACCATTTAATTCTAGGGCCAATTTCTAGGGTTGAAAATGGACCTGTAAAACCATCTGGTTGTTTTAAATAAGCCACAATACCCTCTATGTAGATATAGGAGACAAATTTAAAATATTATTTCAACACATTCTAGGGCACCTTCAAACACAATTGTAAATAAGTATGAAGAATGGTATTGGTTTTATTTTTAGTTATAAAAACATTTTTTTATTAGCATATTTTTGTGTTTTGCTTTGGTACCGAAATTGGTACCAAGAACCGTGGATTTTTACTGGTATCGGTACCGAATACTGAAATTTTGGTACTGTGACAACACTAATGTAAATCATCTACTATTTCAAGATGTATTGCAATGGCATTGGCCTGTCTGCCACATTAGATAGAGAAGTACTAGAGCTAGAGCTGCGTTTTTGATTAAAAACGTAGTATTTTTTTTTTCTTAGTCCATTTCAATACATAAACATTTCTTTAATTATTCCATCCAAGTGTCTGCTATTTACACAATAAACAGATGCATTTATTTATTTATTGATTTATTTAGCTAATAATTATTTCAGCATAAACTTGTACATTTAATTTTAGTTTTATTGAATTCATTTATGTATTTGAGTAATTTGGTCCTCCATAGTAAAAAAGTATGTGTTTTGTGTTCATTTCTACAGTGCCAAAAGCAGTATACAGATACTGGTAATGTCCAAGCTAATCAATAGAGTGGTCTTTCATAATTAAGCCCCAGGGCTTGTTTAATATCTGGTTTCAGTACCAATTTTAACTTACTACTTAAGCATATTTAATTTCAAAATGCTCAGAAAAGAGTGAAATATAATGTTCTTATTGTCTTATAAAATTAACATTTTCTAACATAAATTTTTTTGTGTTTGTTTTTGCAGGATGTTGTCAAGTTGCCCCCTTTGCAACTTAGATTATAAAAATCTAAGCCAGCACCTGAAAGTGACACACCAGGTCAAAAACAGTGAGGAACTGAGGCTCCTGCTCGCTTACAGCTCTGGGAGGTAATCACTCTAATCAGTCTGTCTGTATGTTTATTTTCTAGGAATGTGACTGTTCAGATTTAATTAAGTTATATTTACAACACTGTAAAATTAAGATAACAATTAACAGATCCCTGTCATCTGATTATTGATCACCCACACCTGCACTCAACAGTCAAGTATGCTACATAAACACTCTCACCTCAATCTATCATTGTCTGGTCTACCGTTCACTACCCTGAACTGTATTTAGACCAGGGCTTGAAAACGGAAAATAAATTCAATCGGTTCACTCCGAGCAGAATCGATATTTTAACGTTTCTGTTCTGCGTTCCTCTGATATTATTACCGTTCCAAAACCGGTTCGGGAGGAAGAAATACCGGTTAATAACATTATATTTTAAAAACAATATTATTTGCCTATAATTTGCCTAATAATAATAATTTAATAATAATAATAAAGTATAGCGTTTTCCTTACTCAAAAAAAAGGAAAAAAATAGAGATCTAAAGCTTACAATTTACAGCTTGCACCAGATTTTGTCCAAATGTAAGCTAGGCCTACTTAAAAAAAAAAATCTATCAACACTTTAAAAGTATTTTTAAGATATTTAAAAAATTTTGCTGCATTGTAAAAAAAAAACACTTGTATAAGAGAGTAAAAAAAAAACGTAAGTCGCGGCTCACATAGCATTTTATTAGCCCTATTACTTTCCGAAATAATGAAGGCTAAAATGCCTGTAGTCTAAAGCAAAATGTTTAAAAACATTATAAAAACAGTTATTAGTTTCTCTTCAAATCAAATCCTCTAAGGTTTAGGCTATAAAAACCTCAATCCAAAAACAAATTAATGTAAGCTGAAGCTGACGCCTACCTCTCTCAGATGCTAAAATGTTATTTAATATAAAGAATAAAAGAATAATAGTAAATGTATAATAAGTAACGCTGTATATGCGTCCGACAGTCAAAATAGCCTAATGTTTGTAAACATTTTGTGTCTTCATTATTTCTATTTCTGAATGAAATAATTTTTTTTTCTCTAAAAAAACTTGTATACAAGTTTCTCTCTCTCTCTAGGCTATATATACAGGTCCTTCTAAAAAAATTAGCATATTGTGATAAAGTTCATTATTTTCCATAATGTAATGATAAAAATTAAACTGTCATATATTTTAGATTCATTGCACACCAACTGAAATATTTCAGGTCTTTTATTGTTTTAATACTGATGATTTTGGCATACAGCTCATGAAAACCCCAAAATTTCTAAAATCTCAAAAAATTAGCATATCATGAAAAGGTTCTCTAAACAAGCTATTAACCTAATCATCTGAATCAACTAATTAACTCTAAACACCTGGAAAAGATTCCTGAGGCTTTTAAAAACTCCCAGCCTGGTTCATTACTCAAAACCGCAATCATGGGTAAGACTGCCGACCTGACTGCTGACCAGAAGGCCATCATTGACACCCTCAAGCAAGAGGGTAAGACACAGAAATAAATTTCTGAACTAACAGGCTGTTCCCAGAGTGCTGTATCAAGGCACCTCAGTGGGAAGTCTGTGGGAAGGAAAAAGTGTGGCAAAAAACGCTGCACAACGAGAAGAAGTGACCGGACCCTGAGAAAGATTGTGGAGAAGGACCGATTCCAGACCTTGGGGGACCTGCGGAAGCAGTTGACTGAGTCTGGAGTAGAAACATCCAGCTCCACCGTGCACAGCCGTGTGCAGGAAATGGGCTACAGGTGCAGAGCCACCGTGCACAGACGTGTGCAGGAAATGGGCTACAGGTGCCGCATTCCCCAGGTCAAGCCACTTTTGAACCAGAAACAACGGCAGAAGCACCTGACCTGGGCTACAGAGAAGCAGCACTGGACTTTTGGACAAATTTTGCATGTCATTCGGAAATCAAGGTGCCAGAGTCTGGAGGAAGACTGGGGAGAAGGAAATGCCAAAATACCTGAAGTCCAGTGTCAAGTACCCACAGTCAGTGATGGTCTGGGGTGCCATGTCAGCTGCTGGTGTTGGTCCACTGTGTTTTATCAAGGGCAGGGTCAATGCAGCTAGCTATCAGGAGATTTTGGAGCACTTCATGCTTCCATCTGCTGAAAAGCTTTATGGAGATGAAGATTTCATTTTTCAGCACGACCTGGCACCTGCTCACAGTGCCAAAACCACTGGTAAATGGTTTACTGACCATGGTATTACTGTGCTCAATTGGCCTGCCAACTCTCCTGACCTGAACCCCATAGAGAATCTGTGGGATATTGTGAAAAGAAAGTTGAGAGACGCAAGACCCAACACTCTGGATGAGCTTAAGGCCGCTATCGAAGCATCCTGGGCCTCCATAACACCTCAGCAGTGCCACAGGCTGATTGCCTCCATGCCACACCGCATTGAAGCAGTCATTTCTGCAAAAGGATTCCCGACCAAGTATTGAGTGCATAACTGAACATAATTATTTGAAGGTTGCCTTTTTTTGTATTAAAAACACTTTTCTTTTATTGGTCGGATGAAATATGCTAATTTTTTTCTCAAAGTTGGGAATTATCAAAGGAGAGCTGCGGTCCTCGGTTGGGCAGGAAAGGCTAAGTATGCTGGCGCTTGAGTGTAGAGACCTGCGCGGCATGGATTTTTTATGTTATTTTCTCCCACTCCCGCCCGCAAATAATCAAGTTTCGTCGCGCTACCAACTGCCAAATCCCGCGGGTAAAGTATATATATATTTTTTTAATACATTGCATATTCTTCCTGCTGCTCTGTTATTTTTTCAATTGCTCCCCTGTTGAATATAAAAAAAAAAAAAAACTAATGTTTCATTTTATTTGTGTTTAATTAAATGGATGAAAGGAACGAACAAGGAACTTAGAACATAGAAATACAGTAAAAAGTAACAAAAGTAAATAAAAAATATATCTATTAGGCTATAGTATAGCCTAAATAATTATATAATAATAATAAACCTGGATTTATTTCATGTTCAAAGGAAAATTAGCCTATACTACTTAAGAATGTCTTCTTTTCTTAAAAACATTAAACAAACAAAAAAAAATCATTTTTCCTCAATAACAAAATAGACCAATTTTAAAAATAAACGGAATTAAAAAAAAAATTGTAGACTACGACTAATGTAGTCCGTGCAGGAATAGCATGTCGTTCATTGATGAGGGCTTCAGATTAATCCGTCTCTGCCCATTTATGCGACCGCAATTACTGAAAGCCCTCTCCAATGGTGCGCTGGGAGCTGAAATACAAAGTAGCCTACATGTCGTGTTACTTTGCTTAATCTCGGAAACTCTTGATATCACCTTTTCCACCACTGGATCTCTCGCTATTTCAGAATGGAATTACACGTCGCTGTCCATGGTTTCAGCAGCATCCTCCCATTCCGCAAAGTCTGTTTTATTTTATTTTAGTCTATTATAAATGAAGGTTTATCTGTTTTTAGTAAATTTATTTTGCTAGATATTTCCCCTTTGCGGGAGTCCCACAAATAACTTTATTTTCCTGCAACCCGCACAAAATAATTGTACTGTTCTTCTCGCATGTGCGAATGCAATTTAACAGTCAGCCAAACTCCATCCATAAAGGACAGAAAAGTCAGGATTCATCTTAGTCTTTGTCGTTTTAATAAGATGCCATTGAGGTGTACATTATGAATTAGGAGTAAAACTGTAAAAACAGTAAACAAACACTAATCAGAATTATTATACAACAACCAAAGAATATGCATACAAGCAGCTCTGACTTATATCTGAAAAAAGGCTCAAATGTTATCAATGTATTCATTTTACTTAATGAGATTACCAGATAACCATAAATAGCAGCAAATACAAATATTAACTGGTATTGCGAACTTATTTTAGCAAAGTAGAATGAATCAACACATTGAGTGGCATATCAAATAAAGGCTAGGCTAACAGCTAGAGGCTACCACTAAAATCACATCAAATCAAAGCTCCGAAAGCATTCCACCACAAACAGCATTATATAAGCATTATATAAAGAATAATTAACTTACAGATGATGCTTTTACAAACACAAATCAAAGGATGGCATCCAAAGATTAAGGAGAAACTGACTGTCTGAGAAATATGCTGTACTCTGAACTCACTTTGCATAGAACTACCACTAGGTGGTGTCAAACCTATTAAAGTGACAAACTTGGAGCAGAACACTCCCCGCCAGACATCCTAAGGATGTCTCATTTAATTCAACTCTCCTTAGACACCAGAAGAATGACCTCTGTAATTGGTCTGAGATATGTTACATCTTTTCCAGATCCACTTTTAGAAACTTTCAATTGAACCTTGCGCACTCTCCAATCAACACTTGTAAAGACTTTGGACACAAGAGCCATAGGCCACTTATTACGAGGGCTCTGTTTGTCCTTAAGAAGTACGAGATCTCCTTCTTGGATGTCAGGTTGAGAACTATTCCACTTCCGACGATTTTGAAGTGTTGGGAGATATTCACGTCTCCAGCGGTGCCAAAAATTGTCAGCAAGATTTTTCACCTGCTTCCACTGTTGTCTGAACATTCCATCACCTAAGGAGTTCCCCGGAGATGGAGGAACACCGACCTCATGTGAGAGACGATGAGAACCATGCTGCATCAACATTGAATCCAGGATCCTCCTCACTACTCCTATCAAATGCTCCCAAGATCCCCCGATGTGCGAAGCATGCGGTGGATTGAATTCCCATGAGCAAGAGCAGCTTGTGAGGTATTCTTGCATTTCTGGGTCTTTCCCCACTTTGGAGAACCCTAGTTCTTTGCTTGCAGCTACAAAGTTAGTTCCACAGTCCGATCGGAATTGTTTAACGGGCCCCCTAATGGCAAAAAATCTCTGAATTGCGTTTTTACAGCTGGAAGTGTCAAGAGATTCAATTAGCTCTATGTGAACAGCACGTGTTGACATACAAGTGAAGAGAATTCCCCAACGTTTGTTCTCTGCATAACCTCCTCTTGTGCGTCGAGCTGAGACTGAAAAAGGACCAAACACATCCAGAACAACATAAGTGAAAGGTGGGGATGGACTGAGACGCTCCTCTGGAAGATCAGCCATTTTTTGATTTTCTGTATTTCCACGCAGCTTCCTACATACAACACACTTATGTATGACACTGCTTATGGATCTTTTTCCATTGATTAGCCAGAATCCCCCAGTGCGTAGGGCCCCTTCTGTGAACAGACGGCCCTGATGCTTCACTTGTTCATGGAAGTAACGAATTAGTACGGTGGAGATATGATGTCGTCCAGGTAAAACAATGGGATTCCTCTCATCACTAGTCACGGGTGCGTGTGTTAGACGGCCACCAACTCTGATTAGTCCATCTTCGCCCAGAACAGGATTCAACTTTATTAATGGACTGCTCTATACTCCTCAGGAAAAACAGACTTTTGGACTGAAAGAAGGATGATCTTTTTGGCTTGGACCAACTCATTCAGGCGGTCGGATTGATTACATCTATGCCAGCCTATATGTTTACATGTCTGCCCTTTAGTCACAGAATGAAAGGAGTGTGCAATATGGATCAAGGACGTCACTGCTCTCAACAGAGATTTCCATGTAGAAAAACGTTCAAACCGTTTGGGGTTGAGTGGTTTCTCCGTTACACTTGTGGCAGCAGTGCTCACATGTGGTAAAGGACGAACCTCAGAATCTGTCTGGATTTACCAGCTCAAAGGTCTCTTGCACAGTGAAAGTACTTGTTGAAGGTTTATAAAGAAATTCAGGTCCTGTCAGCCACATGGAGTTTGCAAGAAGAGAGGCTGGAACAGACCTTGAGGCACAGTCAGCCAGATTGTGCTCGGTAGGCACGTAATGCCATTGCTCAGCATTTGATGACTGCCTTATTCTCTGGACACGATTGTGAACATAAACATAGAACCTCCTACTTTCATTGTGTATGTAACCCAGTACGACCTTGCTGTCGCAGAAAAACTTTACAGAGTCTGGTTTAAAATCAATCTCATCCAAGATTAAATCTGAGATCTCGACAGCCAATACAGCAGCGCAAAGCTCTAACCTAGGGATAGTAGGTTCATCTGGTGGAGTTAGTTTAGCTTTACCTAGAATGAAACCAACATTAATCTTTCCATCTTCATGGGTAGTCTTGAGGTATGCTACTGCTCCAATGGCCTTGAAAGAGGCATCTGAAAATATTGCCAGCTCTGTAGATTTTGCTTTTGAGAGTGACTTCAGGCTGTACGTCCTCTGAACATGAATTCTTTCCAAGTCTTGCAGTGAATTTCTCCACATTTCCCACTCTCTGCATTTCTCTTCAGGGCGGGGTTCATCCCAGTCATCTGTTCCTTTTGACAATTGTCTCAACAGGAATCTTCCATGGATCATGACAGAGGCGTGAGCCTTAAGTTTGATTCTGCAAGAGACGCTTGTGTCCGTTGAAGTAGATCAATAGCTTCAAAAGTCGTTGGAAATGATCTCAGACCATCGTCCACATAAAATCTCTCCTCACAAAGTTGTAGGTGTCAGTTCCATACACAAGCTCTCCTTCTTTGGCAGCCCGACGAAGTCCGTAAATCGCCACTGCTGGGGAAGGGCTATTTCCAAATACATGGACTTTCATCCGGCATTCAATTACATCCTTGTCGAGATCATTGTCACGGAACCATAAGAACCTCAAATAATCTCTGTGTTCTTCCTTCACTGTGAAACAGTGGAACATCTGCTGTATATCAACAGTCACAGCAACTGGCTCCTTTCTGAATCGAATCAGGACACCTAACAAGCTATTGTTTAAATCTGGTCCAGTCAGAAGGACGCTGTTTAGTGAGAGACCCATATATTGTGTACTGGAGTCAAACACCACTCTAATTTGGTTGGGTTTTTTAGGATGATAAACCCCAAAGAATGGCAAATACCAACGTTCCTGGTCATCACTTAAGAGAGGAGCATACTCATGATCATTTTCAAACAACTTTTGCATAAAGTCTGTGAATTGCTGTTTCATCTCTGTTCTCTTGAGCAGAGTGCGACGGAGAGAGTAGAGCCGAGAGACAGCATGCCCTCTGTTATCGAGAAGTAGTGGCCTTGGGCATCTGAAAGGAAGAGGACCCACCCAGCTATTGTCACTATCTCTGAAAAAATCGTTGTCCATGATCTCCAGGAAAAGATGATCCTCAACAGAAAGAGCAGGCATGTTGTCATCCTTTGTGCGCTTGAACACAGACCAGCCAAGGTGATTTCCTTTGTTTGTACATGCACCCTTGTAGATATGAGGGATTCCTTGTACTTCAGGCGTGAGATTGAAACTATCCTTCACGGTGATGTGACTTTGACATGGGGAAAAATATGAGGTTCTACCATTGTCCAGCACATGTGTCTTGTAACTCAACACAGTTGGTTTGTGAGAATCACCCAAACATACGTCTCCAACTATCAGCCAGCCTAGATCGGTTTTAATTGCAAAAGGGGCATTATGAGGCCCATTTATCTGGCGTCTCACTTTATGGACTCTCAGAGCATCACGACCCAACAGCATGAGGATCTGGGCATTGTCATCCATTTCTGGAATCTCAGAAGATATATTCTTTTAAGATGAGGATGATTTCGAGCAATCTCTGGAGTAGGTATTTCTACCCTGTTATCCGGAATATCATTGCACTCAATTAGAGTAGGTAGTGTCAAGCTAATATCACCGATAACAGGCTCTATCTTAAATCCATCAGCTCTCCTTCCAGAAGCTTCAATAGTTCCAGCACAGGTTTTCAAAAGATATGGAGAAGCCTGACTATTTATGCAAAAAAGCTAAAAAAACTCTGACCTCACTAGAGACCTGTTACTCTGGTCATCGAGCATTGCATACATCTTAACAGCGGCTTCTGGACTGCCCTTGGGATACACTCTAACTAGGCATATCTTAGAACAAGATTTGGCTGGTGAACCTTCACCACATATCTTGGTACAGGCGCTGTTCACAGGAGGTGATGGACATTCTTCCTCCCCGCCATGCTCTGAAGAGGAAATGGAAGGCTTTGAGACCCATGGTGCTGGTCCTGGGTGGAGGGCAGCAGTGTGATCTTCACTGTCACATTCTGTACACTTGACAACAGTTTTGCAATTACGTGCAATGTGAGAAGAAGACCCACAACATCGAAAACAGATTCCATTCTCTTTTAGGTAGGCCTTACGTACCTCCAATGGCTTCATCCGGAAACTGCGACATTTTCTCAGTGGGTGAGGTTTCTTATGTATCGGGCAGTTCTTTGAGCTTTCATCACTGATGCCAAAGTCCTTACTAGGGTAGGACTTTTGCGAAACATCGGTTTTATGAACAGAAATTGGTGTTCTCTGATGTGTTTGTTTGCTCAAGAATTTCTCTCCTCTAGGAAAACTAGCAATTGAGAAGCTTGGATCATTTCTGGCTTTTGCCTCGTAACAGACAAAGCTAACAAAATACCAGAATGGAGGAAAAGAGGCATTGTACATTTCTTTGTATTTCATGCCATGTGAAAGCCATTTCTCTTGAAGAAAGTGTGGTAGCTTTTCAACTATGGGATTTACTCCTCTAGCGGTGTCCAGATATGTTAGGCCAGGGAGATAGCCATCTTGTTTAGGCACCTGTAGTTCTGTCAAAAGATCGCCTAACTCTCTTAATTTGACATAATCCTTGCTAAGAATCTTAGGAAAATTTTCTAGCCTTTGCAGGAGTGCATTTTCAATTAACTCAGGAGCACCATAACATTCTGTTAATCTCTCCCAGGCCACGTTTAGAGCTGCCTCAGGATCACTGACATGGGCTAATCGTAATCTTTTCACATGGTCAGATGATTCTTTGCCGGGCCACCTAATAAGCAGGTCCAACTTTTCACCAGCAGTCAGGCCTAGGTCCTCTGTGGTTTCAACAAAGGCTGATTTCCATACTCTCAGGTCGGTCATCAAACTTAACCAGACTTGTATTTACAAGCTCACGACGTGCTAGAAATTTAGCAAAATCCAACATACCCGAGGCTGCATTCTGGTGAATTGGTGTTGATTGTGGACAGACCATGACAGGTTCCCTCTGAGAGAAACATGAAGTACATGGGTCATATATTTCCTGCTTAACCTCATTTTTGACTGACTGATCAAGTGGCTGAGATGGCAGTTCGTTGAACACATCCTGTACACAATTCATCTTAGAGAGATGGTGAGCAGTACTGATAATGTCCGAGTCTTCAGGATACAAATTGTTACTGAAATTTGAATTCTGCATGTCTTTTTCTTTTGGCTTATCTAAGTCCACTCGAGTTTGAGGCTCAACATAGTCTTTGGTGCGCTCCACTCTGGTTTGTGAAGACACAGAGAAGCTAGCACTGGAAATACAATCATCAATCGCTTCCACAGCTGCTTCCAGTACTTCTGCCTGGGCCAGCGCAGCAGCTTGTTCCTTTTCATGTTGGAGCACTTCCAAATCTGCCTCCATTTTAGCTTTGTCCAGTTTATGGGTCACTTCTAATTTAATTTTGTCCAGTTTAATTGCATTCTCTTTCTTTACAAACTGTACACGAGTACGTGCTGCTTCTGCTTGAGCCCGTGCAGTGGCCACAGCAATGCTAGCCGAAATCCTTGACGACCGCGATGATCTAGAGGACTGTGATTTTCGTGATGAACGGGAGCGTTTTGAGCCTGCTTCAGAAGCTCGGTCTACGATACTCATGGTTTCCTTTGCATTTCCCTCCGCAGAGGCTGTAAGCTTCTCATCGTGATTCATAGTGCAAATGTGACTGCAATCTTTTGCCATGTAACTTGATTTGCTTGTAGGATTCTCATCTTTTTACTGTACTGTTCTTCTCGCATGTGCGAATGCAATTTAACAGTCAGCCAAACTCCATCCATAAAGTACAGAAGAGTCAGGATTCATCTTAGTCTTTGTCGTTTTAATAAGATGCCATTGATGTGTACATTATGAATTAGGAATTAACAAACAATAATCAGAATTATTATACAACAACCAAATAATATGCATACAAGCAGCTCTGACTTATATCTGAAAAAAGGCTCAAATGTTATCAATGTACTCATTTTACTTAATGAGATTACCAGATAACCAAAAATAGCAGCAAATACAAATATTAACTGGTATTGCGAACTTATTTTAGCAAAGTAGAATGAAATCAACACATTGAGTGGCATATCAAATAAAGGCTAGGCTAACAGCTAGAGGCTACCACTAAAATCACATCAAATCAAAGCTCCGAAAGCATTCCACCACAAACATGGGCAAATATATATAATCAAGCATTATATAAAGAATAATTAACTTACAGATGATGCTTTTACAAACACAAATCAAAGGATGGCATCCAAAGATTGAGGAGAAACTGGCTGTCTGAGAAATATGCTGTACTCTGAACTCACTTTGCATAGAAGTACCACTAGGTGGCGTCAAACCTATTAAAGTGACAAACTTGGAGCAGAACAATAATATTTTGCCAATCAAATATTGTCCCGCGACGCACTCGGTTGCGCTGGGTCCCGCGGTACTCCCTCGGGAATGCAGGTCTCTACTTGAGTGTCGAATGCACATGCACCAACGCCTAGAGAAAATAGGCCCTTTTTGCGCTGCATCATCAGGTCCAATTTGGTCTTAATCCGGCCCTGAAGGCTGTGCATTGCCATTGAGACTTGACTATGTTCACAGCTGAGCGGACATTTCACATTTGCGTATGCTGTAGGCTACTGCTGGAATTCATGATTGGTTGACAGCAAATTTCAAATATTAAACGGAACGATAAAATAACATTATTAACCGGTTAATGTCCATTTCAAATTTTCGATTCTGTTCGGAACTAAAAAAATTTATTTCGTTTCTGTTTCTGGTTCTGTTCCTGTCAGAATATCATTCGTTTCCGGTTTTCGTTCCTTGAACCGGTTCAGAGCCCTGATCTAGACCCAGTGTGCATCTACCTATGTATACTTTTTGAACTCCTGACAATCTTCTTGTAAAATTCCAGTGAAGTACTCCTAGTTCCTGGTTCCTAGACACCAACTACGAAATGACAATACAAGTTTCTCACCTGCCATTTGCAGGGCTCGACATTAAGCTCTGACATTAAATCAACCGTTAGCTTGTCCTAAAAATGTTGCTTGTCTGAAATGTTTTATATATATATATATATATATATATATATATATATATATATATATATATATATATATATATACAGGTGCTGGTCATATACTTAGAATATCATCAAAAATTTAATTTATTTCACTAATTCCATTCAAAAAGTGAAACATATATATGAGCAAAAGTACTTTAAAATCAATCCTAAATGTAACTGGAAGCCAGTGTAAGGACCTGAGGATTGTTGTGATATGCTCAGATTTTCTGGTTCTAGTCAGTATCCTGGCAGCAGCGTTCTGGATGAGCTGCAGCTGTCTAATGGTCTTTTTGGGAAGGCCGGTGAGGAGCCCATTACAATAGTCCACCCTGCTGGTGATTAAGGCATGAACAAGTTTCTCCAAGTCTTGGCTGGAAACAAAACATCTAATTCTTGCAATGTTTTTTAAATGATAGTATGCTGATTTAGTTACTGCTTTGACATGAAAACTCAAACTAAGGTCTGTCTCCAGAGTCACACCAAGATTCTTGACTTGATTTTTAGTTGTTTGTCCCCTAGAGCCAAGGTATGCATTCACCTTGAAAACTTCATCTTTGTTTGCAAATGCAATGACTTCAGTTTTTTCCTTGTTTAACTGAAGAAAGTTCTGGCACATCCAACTATTAATTTCATCAATGCTTTGGCAGAGGGAGTCAATGGGGCTGTAGTCATTTGGAGATAAGGCTAGGTAAATCTGGGTATCATCAGCATAGCTTTGATCTAGCACAATAATTTGGGTTGCACCAGATATTAATGGTCTCAATTGAGCGACGGTATTGGAGAGCGACCCCACCCTTGATTTTTGTCAATTGTTAACTCTGGTTTCTAATTCTTGGCCTTCGTCCCTGCCAAATGAACCTAGAAATATGCTTGTCCCATTCTTGAAATTGTTGGTCAGGTATATCTAGTGGAAGGGACTGAAAGAGACACAGCAATTTCGGCAAAATAACCATTTTGACAGAATCAAGATTCAAGATTTTTATTTGTCACATACACAATTATGCCACATACACAATCCACACGTGATCCGAAATTAAGGTAAAGGTATCTGATAAACACATACGATTAATCGATTTATATACTGTAACATATAAAACGGGAAAATGAAAGGATCATTCTAAAAGAAAATCATGTAAACACCTCAATAATTATTTCCCTTATTCAGAATAAGGTGAATAATTAGATTATTGATGTCCATGTAAATGTTATCATTGTACTTGACAGTTATCTATATTTTGATATAATATATGTATGAAATTTGCTGCAAATATTTTGTTTCAGGTTTAAGAGTAATGAGGACCTGGTGTGTCTAATTTGTGATTTGCCCTGCAAAAGGCTGGATCGTCATCTGGCGATCGTTCACAAACTCAATGTAAGTTTTCTCTCTAATTTTTTGTAGTTTTTTTAATATGCTTACCCAGTATTGTTTAACATTTAATTAGTAGTTAGTTTTTAACTTGTGATTTAATGATGCTGTTTTTAAACTGAAGACAGACTCTTCGATCATTTCAGTGATTTATTCTGAAGCAAAGTTATTACTCAGGGTTTCTGCAGATCTTTAAAAAGTATAAAATTTGGTTTGATCAAATTTAAGGCCATAAAAAATCTAAAATGGCATATCAGAAGTCTCAGTTATTTTAAGAGGTCTTACATTTGGCTAACTAAGAAAAATGTTAATACACCAAATTTAATTTGTGATTACTGAACTTCAAAACACTGTGATTCAAATAAATAAATGAAATTTAACATTTATTTCAAATTTTAAATTCCAAATGTTATTGCGCATGCAACAGGAACATGGTTTTAGAGCAGTTTGAATGAATGAATATCACACATTTATGCCGAACGTTTGCATGGATTAAAGTTCACCATCACTACAATGGATTTTTGTTAACTGCAGCTAGTCTGTGATGTAATTCCACCAATTGCAAGGTTCCCTCCTCTCCTTAAGCCTCTGGGGTCTAAGGTGATTTTGGGGCCCTTGAGATGTTTTGACATGCCCTGACATTTGTGCTTTTTCAGCTACTTATAACATACTATTGACCAACATTGCATTTTTTTTTCAGCACAAACTGTGCTACAATATTATGTTAGAAAGATAATGCAAAATTCATTTTAACAGCGTTAATTTTATTAACATGCGATTAACGTAGCTCACATTTTCTGTTTGAGGGGTCATCAACTATATGACTCTGCTTTATGAAAAAGCTTCTTATGTCCCCTTTTTTCTTCTTGGGTGGCATCTCCAAATTAAAAAAAGGGGCAAAAAAACGGAATATTAAAATGTTTTTACTCTGGCCTTTGTATGTGGCAGAAAAACAGCCCTGGTGACTTACCGTCGGCGTCGTCAACATGCGCGCGCGCACACACACACACACCACCACCCGCTCGCTGCTAGTGCAAGTGCAAGCACAAAAGTAGTCCCGGCCCGCGCGTGTAGCCTGTCAGATACCCCGCCGCCAATCAAATTATGGCGTTTCTTGTACTGTCGTCGTCATGGCCGTTAGAATCGATCCAAATAGCAGTGCAAATGAGTTTGCTAAATATTGGTGGGGACAAATTTGTAATCTCAAAATATTGATAGGGACTAGTACCTAGCGTCCCCCCCTAAACCTACGCCCATGTTTTATGCAATACCTAAAATCAAGCAGCTTTACGGTATCTCTTCTTAAACATTATTATTAAATATTTGAATGAAGTTATGGTTTGGTTTGCAGAGAACAAAGCTTAATCTAGCTCAGGACTGTTTTTTTTATCATAACCCAGTAAGGTATTTTAAGAGAGATTACTCTACCAGTCAAAAGTTGTTGTTTTTTATATTTTATTTTTATTTTTTAAAGAAGTCTATTCAGGTCACCATGCCTGCATTTATTTGACTCAAAATACAGCAAAACCTGAAAAAAAATATTCATATGTTTTCAACAATAATAATAATAATAATAAATGTTTTTTGGAGCAGCAAATCAGTATATTGGAATGATTTCTGAAGGATCATGGGACTGGAGTAATGTTGCTAAAAATTCAGCCTTGAAATCACAGGAATAAATTAAATTTTAAAATATATTATACAAAAATGATGCTACACTGGTAGTAGGGCTGCACAATGTGTTGTTTAAGCATCGATATCGCGATGTATGCAGAATGTGCGATGTAGGCTGTCGTAGTTGATCCGTTATTCATTAACTGTACGGGCCAGCTGCTCCCCGGCCCTTGATGAATGTGATTCGCAGATTAATTGCACAGCATTTTTTAAATTTTAAGTCCTGTCAGTTTAACAGAGCAGAGAGAGAGAGCGCGTGCGAGAGAAAGAGAGAGAGCACGAGAGAGAGAGCACGAGAGAGAGAGCGCGAGAGAGAGAGAGAGAGAGAGAGCGAGTGAGATAGAGAGAGCGCGAGAGAGAAAGGGAGAGAGAGAGAGAGAGCGAGTGAGCCCCGGCCACCCGCACACCATCTTCAAACAACAGGAGCGCTGTCTTGCTCTCTCTCCCTCGTGCATATTAATCAATTGAATAAAAAAAAGAGAAATAAAACATCTAATCACTTACCTTTATTTTACCTTTCATTTTCATATAATAATTAAATAGTAAAAAAGGTTTTTCTGTCGACTCATTTTGTGTGTCAAATATGTTTTTTGTATAAATTAACTGTATAATAATTGTAATTACATAATATTATTTCCCAAAGCTGAAGTGATTAGACTGAAGTGATTAGATTATGTATGACAGTATTTTAACTAATTGAAAGAGCTGAATATTTAAATTATATTGATTTATCAGTGAAATAATCGATGATTAGCCGATAAATCGTTCTAATAATCGTAAGATTAACCGATTATCAAAATAATCGTTTGTTGCAGCCCTAATTTAAAGGGGTCATATAATGCTACATGCACTTTTACATGTTGTTTGAGCTGAAATGTGACTTCACACAGTTGAGGGACCCCACGATTGTTTGATTGACAGCAGTGTCCCGACATCTAAGCGACTAAAATAGCAGAGGATTAACTTAGGTTTGGATCTGAAAATGCATTTATGTTCGCGCGAATCATTCATGATCCAGCCTCACCACACAGAAGCAGTGAGTTAAATGTATTTAAATTAATCATTGCAAATAATAACTTGCTAATTATGGCAAGCCGAATTGACTTTTATTCATTCGCAGGATATGTATTCTTGATATCAACAATTCAATTTTCACTAGTAAAAATGTTCATTCTTGATATCAAAAATTCAATTTCCACTAGTAAAAATTATAATTTTTGATATCAACAATTCAATTTCCTCTAGTAACAATGTTAATTCTTGATATCAACAATTACATTTCCACTAGTAACAATGTTAATTCTTGATATCAGGAATTATATTTCAACTAGTAACAATGTTAATTCTTGATATCAGGAATTATATTTCCACTAGTAACAATGTTAATTCTTGATATCAGGAATTATATTTCAACTAGTAACAATGTTAATTCTTGATATCAATTATATTTAACCTGGGAATGCCAATAGGCAAGCCAAATTATCTTTTATTCATTCGCAGGATATGTATTCTTGATATCAACAATTCAATTTTCACTGGTTAAAGTGTTGATTCTTGATATCAGGAATTAGATTTCTACTAGTAACAACTGCTATTTTTGATATCAACAATTCAATTTCCACTAGTAACAATGCTAATTCTTGATATCAACAATTACATTTTCACTAGTAACAATGTTAATTCTTGATATCAACAATTCAATTCTCACTAGTAACAATGTTAATTCTTGATATCAGGAATTGTATTTTCACTAGTTAAATGTCACCATAGGCTTCCATTCAAATTGAATTGTTGATATCAAGAATTGCTTTCTTACTAGTTGAAATTCCGACTTACAGAAATACAATTCTTACTAGTAAAGACCTTTATTTTTGATATCAGTAATCACACAGTTACTATGGCAAGCCGAATTGACTTTTATTCATTCACAGGATATGTATTCTTGATATCAACAATTCAATTTTCACTAGTAACAATGTTAATTCTTGATATCAACAATTACATTTCCACTAATAACAATGTTAATTCTTGATATCAATTATTTTTAACCTGGGAATGCCTATAGGCAAGCCAAATTAACTTTTATTAATTCGCAGTCTTGATATCAACAATTTAATTCTTGATATCAACAATTTAATTGTCACTAGTGACAATGTTCATTTCTGATATCATGAATGTGATTGTTACTAGTAAGAAAGCCATTTTAGATATCAGAAATTATATTGATATCAGAAATTATTTTTCAGATATCAAAAATAACAATTGTAACATGTTGAAATACATTTACTGATATCAAGAATTAACATTTCAACTAGTAACAACTAAATTGTTGATATCAACAAAGGCAGTTGATATCTGAAATTGTCCTTACAACTAGTGAAAATAGAATTACTGATATCTTAAATATCTGTAAACGTATTTTTACTAGTTAAAATGTTATGTAGAAATGCCATTTTTACATGTAAGAATAGCTATGGTAATGAGATCATGAATATTAATGAGACTTTCGACACTCCTCCTTTTTCAGCATTGGCCAAAGATGGCAGAAGAACATCCATGTGCAGAAACGGCTCCTCCTTTATTTATTTGTTTTGTCAGTGAAACTTGAAAATTATATTATGGCTGGATTCATTTAAAAACATTTTGTTAATTGTAAAAAAATAAATAAATAAAAATAAATTTATGCTGTTTCTTTTTATTGGCCAACAAGTCATTCACATAATTAAAGGAAAGTGAACAATGCATTTATTTAGTTTAAAAAATAACTTCATGTCGCTTTTTCAGGTGTTTATTTTTGGTTTTATTATACACTTTCTTATAATACATCAAATAAAAAATACAACTAAAGGAAAAAAATATATAACAGATAATAATGCAGATAATAATATTTTTTTTTTTTGGAATATCGTTGGCTACATGAATGAGTCGTGTCCTTATAGGAATTATTTTTATATAACATGTTGTCCGGTTCTTGAAGCATCGGTGGACAAGAGGAATGGTAAATAAATGTAAATGTTACACTGTTATACAAGCTGCATACTCACTAGGCCTACTTTACATTGTAGCAAAGAGCCGTTTCTTCAGTATTGTCATATGAAAGGTATAACAAAATTTAGACAGAACGTAAGGAGCGTACTCAGAGCCAGCCAGTCCAACTGTCAGTTCAATATGTACTGTATCGCCTTTCATAAAGAGAACTACTTATTTATAATTATCAACAATCTGTACAGGTGTTCCAATGACAGCTTGAAGCGACAGTAGTGATGGCCGATTCGTGAACGAATCGTTCAATTTAACCGGCTCTTCTGAGTGAACCGGTTGAACCAGTTCACCAAATCGAACTGAATCGTTTGAAACGGTTCACGTCTCCAATAAGCATTAATCCACAAATTACTTAAGATGTTAACTTTTTTAAGGTGACTGACACTCACTCTGAGTCAGAATAAACCATTATCCCGGAGTCATTCATTTACTCAAACAGTACACTGACTGAACTGCTGTGTAGACCGAACTGAAGATGAACACAGAGCCGAGCCAGATGACGAACGAACACGCCCACTGCTGGAGCAGTTCTCGTTCTCGAGTCAAGAGCCGGTTGCATCGGTGTTCGGATCACCAGTACACTGAACTGAGAATCGTTTCTGTCGGACGCGTCCGATTTGAGAACCGATGAACTGATGCTACTGCGCATGCGTGTAAAGTATTTCGGAAAGTGTGATAAAAGATCTATATACATTTTTATTATTATTATTATTTATTTATTTTTTTAAGATGAATGTTTCTAATCTGTATATTGTAGGTTATGAATAGGCCAGAGGGGGTTTCAGGGAAGTTGGACAATAATTAAGAACTCTAAAGACTCTGTTTAATAGGAATAAGGGATGATTTATGAAATATGTGTACTGTATTTATAGTTAATGATGACACATTCACAAATTGAGTTTGTAGTAAACAGAACATGAACACGAGTAGAGCCGCTGATTATACTGAACTGCAGCACGTGCCGGTTAGAGTGATTCAAGTTCTCGAGTCAAGAACCGGTTGCATCGGTTTTCAGATCATCAGTACACTGAACCAAAACCGTTTCTTTCGGACGTGTCCGTTTTGAGAACAGAGGAGCTGATGATACTGCGCATGCGTGATTCAGCGTGAAGCCAACTGACTCACAGCACGTAAGAACCGAACTGATTCTTTTGGTATTTGATTCTGAACTGATTCTGTGCTAATGTTATGAGCGTGGGTAAACCGAGGGCTTGAATGAAGGTGCAATCTGGCGAAACGTAAGTTCATTTAATAACAAATACATCGCAATGGTTTATGTATAGTGGTTTCTGCGCTGATGACACCTAATTTATTTACTTTATATCTTCAAGACTTATATCCTCATATGCACATTATTGCTGTTACTGTATTTGGGTGCGTTGTTGCATAACTTACTTGTAAACTTTTCATGATTATGAGGTTTTTAACTCACTAAAGTTATGATTTCTGACTTTATATATTTGAATGTTTGATAGACGTGCCGCCATTACGTCATCGCCATTGACGTCATCACGTCGAGCGTAAAAGAACCAGTGAACCGTTTTTTTCAACCGGTTTATTGAATCGAACCGTCCGAAAGAACCGGTTTCGTGGAAAAGAATCGAACTTTCCATCACTAAGCGACAGTAATGCACAGACCCGATTAAACACGGTACAATTCACAATGACGGTGAGAGAAAAAAAATGTTTTATTAAAAATAAATCGTTCTGAATAATTCATACATGACAAACAGCTGAAAACAATAATAAATACAAAAACAACTGTATAAATAAAAGCGGAAAAAGATTAGAAACATTCACTTCAGCACCACACTCTATTTAGCACAACACCGCCCGCTATTGGGTGAACTAGAATGTCGTAACAAATTCCTAGTACACATATTCCACATATTCCACATATTCTAAAATGCTTTCGATATATACTCGAAAAAGTGTCTTAAATAAGTGTTAAGTAATATAACGTCATAAGTCTGGTTGCTAATTTTAATCGATGTACTTCTAATGTATGCAATGCACACTGATGCTATTTAATTTGAAATTAAATGCCATCCAAACCTTAACTTTCCGGAGCTCCTACAACTAGACCTAACCTTACACAATATCCACGTTATTTTTCACTTTTCGATCATTTCGTTGAGATTTATTGAAAATACATAACTTTCCGATGTGATACGGGACGTGAAAAGGATAAAGAAAGAGCTCGGCAAAAGGCGGAATCGAACTCGGGTCCGTCGCGACAAAACCACCTGCGCCACAGAAATCGATAGTACCACCACGTCTTTTTGCATCCTTTATAAACACTACCATAGGTTTGTAGGCGGAGTTAAGTAGTCCCTTTCAAAATAAAAACAAAATAATTATTAAAAATAGCCTACAGGAGCGTTTTATTTTCATGAGAGGGCAATCGAATGTGCCCGTTCTCTTTTTTGCGCTGTATCTTGTCGTTTATCCGCCATAAACATTCATAAAGGGTTGCACTCGTCATTAAATTATGCACATATCCAAAAAGGAGTTCATTGCTATGCACATATCCAAAAAGGAATTCATGATTACTAAAATAACAATTTTTACTAGTGAAAATGTAATTTTAACATGTAACAATTAAGTTAAAGATATCAAGAATTATGTGTATTACTAGTTGTAATTTCATTTTTGATATGATAAACGCATTTCTGCATTTCTGATGACCTCATTTTTGATATCAAGAATACGTGTCGTTACTAGTGAAAATGTAATTGTTGATATCAAGAATTAAATTGTTGATATCAAGAATTGACGTCGGTACTAGTAGCCTTGTGATTACTGATATCAAAAATAAAGGTCTTTACTAGTAAGAATTGTGTTTCTGATATGTGAAATCGGAATTTCAACTAGTAAGAAAGCAATTCTTGATATCAACAATTAAATTTGAATGGAAGCCTATGGTGACATTTAACTAGTGAAAATACAATTCCTGATATCAAGAATTAACATTGTTACTAGTGAAAATTGAATTGTTGATATCAAGAATTAACATTGTTACTAGTGAAAATTGAATTGTTGATATCAAGAATTAACATTGTTACTAGTGGAAATTGAATTGTTGATATCAAAAATAGCAGTTGTTACTAGTGAAAATTGAATTGTTGATATCAAAAATAGCAGTTGTTACTAGTGAAAATTGAATTGTTGATATCAAAAATAGCAGTTGTTACTAGTGAAAATTGAATTGTTGATATCAAAAATAGCAGTTGTTACTAGTGAAAATTGAATTGTTGATATCAAAAATAGCAGTTGTTACTAGTGGAAATTGAATTGTTGATATCAAAAATAGCAGTTGTTACTAGTGAAAATTGAATTGTTGATATCAAGAATTAACATTGTTACTAGTGACAATTAAATTGTTGATATCAACAATTTATCATCGACGTCTGTACTAGTAACCACGTGATTACTGATATCAAAAATAAAAGAGATCATGAATATTAATGAGATTTTCCGACACCCCTCGTTCTAGCCTCAGCATTGGCCAAAGATGGCAGAAGAACGTCCACGTGCAGAAACGGCTCCTCCTTTATTTATTTCTTTTGTCGTTGAAACTTGAAAATTATATTATGGCTGGATTATTATTATTTATTTATTTTTGTTAATTGTAAAAAAGTCAATTGATGCTGTTACTTTTTATTGGCCACCAAGTCCTTCGGATAATTCAAAGGAAAAATGAACAAGGCATTCATTTAGTTTTAAAAGTAACTTCATTTCGTTTTTTCAGGTGTTTATTTTTAGTTTTTTTTTACACTTTCTTCTAATACATCAAATTAAAAATAAAAAACAACCAAAACGAAAAACATAAAAGGGAATAATGCATCATACAAACATTTTACTGGACTTTTTTTTTTTTTGTAATATCGCTGGCTACCTGAATGAGTCAAGTCCTAATATGCATTATTTTTTATATAACATGTTGTTGATAAAGTCTATTGAACCTCTTTCTCATGTCTGTCTCAGCCATTTCAATGTTAACCCTCTTGGGCTTGGATTTCACATGTTGCCACTGGAGTCCTCTTTCAGATCTTAGAGACCTTGTGCTCTTCCACCTTCCGTTTGAGGATGCCCATGCATGACCAATCCATCACCTTTCACCTCAGCTTCTTTAGCAATGCAGTGGTCGTCTTGAAGGTGTGTTTGGGCTCGTTATCATGTTGGAATACTTCCCTGCGGCCCAGTCTCCGAAGGGAGGGGATCATGCTCTGCTTCAGTATTTCACAGTACCTGTTGGCATTCATGGTTCCCTCAGTGAACTGTATCTCCTCAGTGCCGGCAGCAGTCATGCAGCCCCAGACCATGACACTTCCACCACCCTGCTTGATTGAAGGCAAGACACATTGTCTTTGTACTCCTCACCTGGTTGCCACCACACGCTTGACACCATCTGAAGGGAATACGTTTATCTTGGTCTCATCAGACCACAGGACATGGTTCCAGTAATCTATGTCCTTAGTCTGCTTGTCTTCAGCAAACTGTTTGCAGGCTTTCTTGTGCATCATCTTCAGAAGAGGCTTCCTTCTGGGACGACAGCCCTGCTGACCAATCTGATGCATTCTGAGCACTGACAGGCTGACCCCCCACCCCTTCAACCTCTGCAGCAATGCTGGCAACACTCATACGTCTATTTCCCAAACACAACATCTGGATTTGATGCTGAGCACGTGAACTCAACTTCTTTGGTTGACCATGGCGAGGCCTGTTCTGAGTGAAACCTATCCTGTTAAACCACCATGCTGCATGTTCTTATAGCCTACGTCATCTTTATGTAGACCAACAAATCTTTTTTTCAGATCCTCAGAGAGTTCTTTGCCATGAGGTGCCGTGTTGAACTTCCAGTGACCAGTATGAGAGAGTGAGAGCTATAACACCAGATTAACACACCTGCTCCCCATTCACACCTGAGACCTTGTAACACTAATGAGTCACATGACACCGGGGAGAGAAAATGGCTAATGGGCCCAATTTTAAAATTTTCACTTGGGGTGTACTCACTTTTGTGGCCAGCGCTTTAGACATTAATGGGTATGTGTTGAGTTATTTTGAGGGGACAGTAAATTTACACTGTTATACAAGCTGTACACTCACTACTTTAAATTGTAGCAAAGTGTCATTTCTTCAGTGTTGCCACATGAAAAGGTATAATAAAACGTTTACAAAAATGTGAGGGGTGTACTCACTTCTGTGAGATACTGTATATTTAATCAAGTTTGTTTTATTGGGGTAAATTATCTACAAGCATTTAACATATTTCTATGCACACCAATAATATTAAACTACTGTCGCTACACTACATACACATTTATGGCATTTATTTTCAATTCAGCCAGAAACCTAGGAGTTATGATGGATCATCAGTTAAGCTTCACAGACCACATTGCTACAACGAGCCGGCCCAGCAGATCTGCTTTATATAACATTAGGAAGATTAGACCCTTCCTGTCAGAGCAAGCCACACAACTTCTTGTCCAAGCTCTCGTACTCTCCAGACTGGACTATTGTAATGTCCTCCTGGCTCTTCCTGCATGTACTATCAAGCCTCTGCTGATCCAGAATGCAGCAGCAAGGGTTGTCTTCAATGAGTCAAAAAAAGCTCACGTTACTACTGTCCCCATCAGGTTACACTGGCTACCAGTAGCTGCTCGCATCAAATTCAAGATACTGATGCTCGCCTACAAGAAGACCACTGGCACGACACCAACATACCAAAACTCACTGGTTGAATCTTATGTGCCCTCCAGAAGTTTGCGCTCTGCAAGTGAACGACGCCTTGTGGTGCCATTCCAAAGAAGTTCAAAATCACTCTCACGGACCTTTTCCTGGACTGTGCCCAGCTGGTGGAATGACCTCCCAATCTCAATTCGTACAGCTGAATCTTTACTCATTTTCATGAAACATCTTAAGACTCATCTTTTTCGCCAGCACTTAACCAACTAATACTAGCACTTTTCTTTCTTTTCATATTTAATAAAAAAAAAAAAAACCTGGCTATGCGTTCTGTACTAGACTAACTGAGACTTGTCATGGCACTTGTATACTGATTTTGTTCTTTTGTTGATCTGACTGCTTCTATTGTTATTGTATAAAAGCGTCTGCTAAATAATTAAATGTAAATGTAAATAAAACTGAAAAAGGCTTAGAAGGATCCTTATAGTCTGAAAACTTAATACCACAGCCTTAATCTTCCACTTGAAATTGGCTGATAGTTTAGAATTTGATTTTGGCAGGCCTATTTGAATACAATGAATTATATTTACACTAAGTGAAAATAGCATATTTTATTAACAATGGATTCTATTTACACTTTTTAATAAATATGAGTATTTTCTTACAGTAATAGTTTGATGCTGCTCGTGCTACTTAGTGCAAGTAGTGACCAATATGTGCACCTCATTATTGTTGTAGGCCACATTATAAATAATAATAACAATAATAACATATTGAGTGTAAATTATATTTTTTATTTACAAATGATTAAATGGACACCGCCCCTACAAATACCCCTAGCATTACACAATATCCACGTTATTTTCCACTTTTCGATAATTTCGTAGAGTTTTATTGAAAATATATGCCTTTCGATGTGATAGGGGATGTGAAAAGGGTGAAGAAAAAGCTCGCCAGAAGGCGGAATCGAACCCGGATCTGTCGCCTCCAAAATCAGCTGCCTTGTGCTCTACCATCTGCGCCACAATAACCGATAGCCTTCTAATGTCTTTTTGCAGTTGAGAAACACTACCACACGTTGGTAGGCGGAGTTAAATAGCCTCTGTCAAAATAAAATAAAAATAATTATTAAAAATAGCCTACAGGAGCGTTTTATTTTCATGAGAGGGCAATCGAATGTGCCCATTCTCTTTTGGGCTCTTTATTTGGTCGTCTATCCTCCATAAACATTCATAAAGGGTTGGACTCGTCATTAAAATATGCACATATCCAAAAAGGAGTTCATTGATATGCACATATCCAAAAAGGAATTAATGATATCTTAAATTACAATTTTTACTAGTGAAAATGCAATTTTAACATGTAAGAATTAAGTTACTGATATCAAGAATTAAGTGTATTACTAGTTGTAATTTCATTTTTGATATGATAAACTTATTGCGTAATTTAAGGGGGCGTTTCGTCTGACCTACATACACTAAACCACATGGACATTTATATAAATCACATGGGTGGTAATATGAGAGAACTCAGTGGAGAAGCAAAGTCAACCAAACACGTCTCTAGACAAAGACTTTGCTTCTCCACTGAGTTCTCTCATATTGGCGGAGAAATAAAGCATGTGATTAAGAAACATTGGCACATCTTGCAGAGCGATCCAGCTCTTAAAGATATATGTGCAGAATCGCCGTGCATTACTTTTAAGCGTCCGCGCTCACTGAGAGATAGGTTGGTTCACACGACCATGAGCCCTTCACTTAAATCTACGTGATTGCCGGCTCCTCCTGTGGGTTTTTATAGATGTGGACACTGTACCCATTGCTCTAATTCAAATGATACTAAGCAATTTTTCCATCCTCAGTCAGTTAAAAAATACAAGATTAACTCCTTTATTAATTGTAATACCACCCATGTGATTTATATGTTGAAATGTCCATGTGGTTTAGTGTATGTAGGTCAGACGAAACGCCCCCTTAAATTACGCATTGCAGAACATAAAGCAGCAATTCGGAACCGTAATATGGACTATGCAATTGCGAGACATTATGTACAAGCTAATCACGGCTCTAATGTGTCTTTAAAATTTTGGGGGATTGAAAGAATTCTACCCTCCCAACGAGGCGGCGATATAGTCAAGTACAAAGAGAGGCGTTCTGGATTTTCACTCTTAACACAGTGGAACCTAATGGTATGAATGAGGAACTGGGTCTCTCATGCTTTTTGTAATTCACACTGGTGTACACCTGAGTGCCTAATTGTGATTAATTAATTGATGTACCACACCCATCTAGACTTGTGGCCAATGATTTGAACTTCAATGCTAAAAAATCTGTATGTTGCCATTCATTGACTCTGAAGAAGACGCATGAGCGTCGAAACGTTAGTCAGTTTTTATTAATTCAATTCTTGATATCAAGAATAATTGTGTGATTACTGATATCAAAAATAAAGGTCTTTACTAGTAAGAATTGTGTTTCTGATATGTGAAATCGGAATTTCAACTAGTAAGAAAGCAATTCTTGATATCAACAATTAAATTTGAATGGAAGCCTATGGTGACATTTAACTAGTGAAAATACAATTCCTGATATCAAGAATTAACATTGTTACTAGTGAGAATTGAATTGTTGATATCAAGAATTAACATTGTTACTAGTGAAAATTGAATTGTTGATATCAAGAATTAACATTGTTACTAGTGAAAATACCATTCCTGATATCAAGAATTAACATTGTTACTAGTGAAAATTGAATTGTTGATATCAAGAATTAACATTGTTACTAGTGAAAATTGAATTGTTGATATCAAGAATTAACATTGTTACTAGTGGAAATTGAATTGTTGATATCAAAAATAGCAGTTGTTACTAGTAGAAATCTAATTCCTGATATCAAGAATCAACATTTTAACTAGTGAAAATCGAATTGTTGATTTCAAGAATTAACATTGTTACTAGTGACAATTAAATTGTTGATATCAAGAATCGACGTCTGTACTAGTAACCACGTGATTACTGATATCAAAAATACAGGAGATCATGAATATTAATGAGATTTTCCGACACCCCTCGTTCTAGCGTCAGCATTGGCCAAAGATGGCAGAAGAACGTCCACGTGCAGAAACGGCTCCTCCTTTATTTATTTGTTTTGTTGTTTTGAAACTTGAAAATTATATTACGGCTGGATTAATTTTTGTAAATCGATGCTGTTTCTTTTTATTGGCCACCAAGTCCTTTGGATAATTAAAAGGAAAAATGAACAAGGCATTCATTTAGTTTTAAAAATAACTTCATGTCGTTTGTTCAGGGTTTTATTTTTGGTTTTATTACACTTTCTTCTAATAGCCTTTATCAAATAAAAAAAATACAACCAAAAGGAAAAATATAACAGGTAATAATGCATCATAAAAACATTTTACTGGACTTTATTATTATTATTATTATTTGGAATATCGTTGGCTACATGAATGAGTCGTGTCCTAATAGGAATTATTTTTATATAACGTGTTGTCCGGTTCTTGAAGCATCGGTGGACAAGAGGACTGGTAAATAAATGTACACTGTTATACAAGCTGTACACTTGTAGCAAAGTGTCATTTCTTCTGTAGATACTGTATATTTAATCAAGTTTGTTTTATTGGGGTTAATGATCTACAAGCATTTAACATATTTCTATGCACACTAATAATATTAAACTACTGTTGCTACACTACGGTTATACACATTTATTGCATTTATTTTCAATAAATAAATCCTTATAATCTTGCTCCCTCTAGTGGATAAACGTAATATAACAGCCTTCATCTTCCACTTGAAATTGGCTGATAGTTTAGAATTTGATTTTGGCAGGCCTATTTGAATACAATGAATTATATGTACACTAAGTGAAAATAGCATATTTTATTAGCAATAGATTGTATTTACCCTATTTAATAATATGAGTATTTTCTTACAGTAATAGTAGTTTGATGCTGTTTGTGCTACTTATTGCAAGTAGTCACCAATATGCAGTGTTGTGCCTGAACGCGTTCATTGAACGATAGTGAACGTGAACTGAACGTGCTGTATTAATGCCTGATGAACGTTCCTGTGAACTCGTTCATTCTGGTGTCTGTGAACGGCACGCTCTCTCAGGTTAACTTCGTTCAATAGGGTGCCAGATTACTATAGAGCCTTCCAGGCGAAAACCCGGCTAAAACACACCGTAAACGAGTCTTAATATGTAGCGGAAAAACACCCAATCTGGCAACACCAGCCACCAGTGTCGCACCGCCGTCCGCCGCATGCGTGACGCGTCATCAAAAAAAAAAAACAGCAAACGACAGCAGCATGTAGCAAGAAGGCGTATATGATCATTTAAAAGAATTTTATGATGTTTATGACAAGGTCGGTGAGAATGGGAGACAAAGCATTAAAGCAACAATGGGGAAATGCTGTCCCCTCAATGCTAATGTAAACCCTGGTTGGATAAGGATTCAAAATTGGATATGAAGATGAAATCTGACGCATAGCTTCATTGTTAAAACTGATAAAATAATTGCGGTCTGTGATTCTATATGGGCTGTGGCAATAATTTTGAAAAATAATAACTATGAACTAGTTCATTTTTGGAACTGTGAACTTTAGTTCAAAATTTTGTAGTTTGAACTATGAACTGGTCTAGTTCATTTTAAAATTTGTGAATTGAACTTTGAACTAGTTCATGTAGAAAGTGAACTTTCCCAACACTGCCAATATGTGCACCTCATTATTCTATTAGGCTACATTATAAGACAGTATAGGCTACAATAATAACATATTGAGAGTAAATTATAATTGTTATTTACAAATGATTAAATGGACACCGCCCCTACAACTAGCCCTAGCCTTACACAATATCCACGTTATTTTCCACTTTTCGATAATTTCGTTGAGTTTTATTTAAAAAAAAAAAGCTCGGCAGAAGGCGGAATCGAACCGGATCCGTCGCGTCAAAAAACAAAACAAATGCTTTGTGCTTTACCATCTGCGCCACAGAATACAACAGAAGACTCATGTCTTTTTATATTATTGTTTAACACTACCAGACGTTGGTAGGCAGACTTAAATAGGCTGTGCCTAAATAAAAATAAAAATAATTATAAAAAATAGCCTACAGGAGCATTTTATTTTCACTAGAGGGCAATCGAATGTGCCCATTCTCTGTTGGACTCTTTACCTTGTCGTCTATCCTCCATAAACATTCATAAAGGGTTGGACTCGTCATTAAATTATGCACATATCCAAAAAGGGGTTCATTGATATGCACATATCCAAAAAGGAATTAATGATATCTTAAATTACAATTTTTACTAATGAAAATGCAATTTTAACATGTAAGAATTAAGTTACTGATATCAAGAATTAAGTAATTTTATTTTTGATATGATAAACTTATTACTGCGAGTGATGACGTCATTGTTGCTATCAAGAATACGTGTTGTTACTAGTGGAAATGTAATTGTTGATATCAAGAATTCAGTTATTGATATCAACAATTAAATGATATCATGTTTAAATGTTAAAACGGCGCAAAAAACTATTACAGATATCAAAATGCATTTGTTACTAGTTACAATTCTAAATTCACATATCAGCTTTGTATTTCTTACTTGTAGAAATATAATTTTTGATATCAACAATGAAATTTTTACTAGTAAAAATGTGAATTATTGAGATGATGAATTTAGTTGTTACTAGTTGAAATGTTAATTCTTGATATCAAAAAATGTAATTGTTACTAGTGACACTGTTCATTGAATGTGGCAAAAGTAAACGGTCTCTCAAAGAGCAAATCAGAAGAGAGAAGCGGGGTCAGGAGAGCTCATTAGCGTTAAAGGAGACTTTGAAAAGAGCTATTTTTTTACAGGGTAAAAATTTGTTTTTTTACACTACCATTGTGAAATTTTAAACAAACTTTTCATTAAGACCCTTAAGAATAATATCAGCTTTTGGAAAATAGGCATTTTATGACCCCTTTAATTTTCTGTATTAAGAAGTCATTCAAGATCACGTTTCCCACAGAACAGGTCTCTACTTAAGGTTTTATTTAACAAACTAAATGGTCTTATGTTATTTATATGAAAGCATGTAAATTCTTTCTCCACATGTTAGTGTGTTTACAATTCTCCTCTGCTCTCTGAGTTCCCCCCCAATGCGCACAGACACATGCCCACACACACTCCTACCAAAAGCAAACGCAAAAATATCCTAAAAAATATCCCCCCAGCACTGTTAACCTAGGGGAAACACTGAGATACATACAACATGTGCAGAGTGGTGAATGCCAAGACTTTACTGTCAACCACATTGAATTGCTTTTATCTAAATTTGTATACTTTTCTATTTGCAGACGTCAGACCTTCAAGAAGAATTGATGAATTCTAAAAGAAGAGTCATTTTAAGTAACTTAAATAAACTGAAAACCGGTAATGCAAATCCCCCACTTGTGACCAAGCCTGAAGAGCTTCGTAAAGCGGTGGACACAAGTGGGGGGGAGCATTTTACAGAAAATGTGGATGAAAACATTGTTTGCAATAAAGATGTTGGAAAAAAGCTAAAGACAACCATAGAGGAAAACAAAGATCTGAAACTTCAAATTGCCGTCTTACGCAAGAGGATCAAGTACCTGGAAAGTCGACTTACAATTCAATGCACAAGAAAGAAATTTGAAAAAAAAAAGCACCAAGCCTCTGAGACCCAATTTGGTGAGTATTTCAGCTGGGGGTGGGTCATTTATTCTCATATAAAAAAGATGTGTTGGTAGGACTTTGTTTTACACTTCATGTACTTTCCTGTTACGTATATGGTAAATATCCTGTACTTAAAGGCAAGTGAGTGGTAACTCAAGGTACTTACATGAAGTGTATGTACATGCTAACAAATAAGAAACACTGCAGTACTTAACAGTTGTACATCAATGGTAATTATTTTGTACATACCCAAGTGTGTGTAAGAATGTTCACTTACAGTTAGTGCCCGCACATAGTAACTAATTAGATACTTTACTGTACTGACTAATGTATATACATGGTAAATATATAGAGCTTACGGTAGGGACAAGTAATTACAAACAGCCATGTCCTTGCAGTACCCATATATGGTAACTAATAAAACACATTACTGTACATACTAGTGATATTGTCAGGGAGTCAAGATTCCTTGTCTACTGTGTCACTGTCAGCTTCCTATCACTGGTTGAACAAAGAACTCCGTTAATACCGGCCATAACCTGCAAACCCAGCTGCTCACCTGGCACTCACCTGTTTCTCCAGTTCCTCATTCTGCTTCCCTCGATCTGCTCAATAAACCATCTGTTGAAGAATTACTATCCTTGTGTACTTTGTCTTCCACTGTCAGAAGACTACCTACAAACTGAGAATGGTGCTTCAAAACTCCAGCGGTGACAGAATTGAGAAAAAACCTTGGGAGAAACCAGGCTCAGTTGGGGGACCAGTTCTTTTCTGACCAGACGAAACCAGCAGTTCAATTCCAGGCTGCAGCAAAGTCAGATTGTGCCGAAGATTCATCTGTTTCCTGTGGTCTTGTCCTGGTGCTCCTCTGAGACAAGGTCTTTACAGGGGACTGCAGTGACCCTCTGATCTGGATACAGACTGGATCTGGTGGCTACGGTGACCTCGGAATAAGAGAGAAACAGACTAATATAAGCGTAGATGCCATTCTTCTAAGGATGTAGCAAGTACATCGGTGTAATGGGAAGTGTTCCCAGTTCCGGTTTACCTAATTAATACAGCCAAAATGTATCCGCTAATTTAAAAAAAATTGCATAAATTTATCAATCATCTTCAGTCCTGATTAAAACTACTAAATGTATAAAAAGAATCCAGGATTTGTACTCTCTAAAAGCCAAGTTCATAAATGATGTCACTGATTTCGGGGGAAAAAAACACAATATAAAAAGTGATTGTGGACTGGATATTTTTTACATTTTATCACAGTCTTGGGAATGTAAAAGATTAGCAACAACATTGGCTTTGATGCATTGTTAGTTTTTGTACAGGATCAGATTTGAATTTTTTTTCTCCTTCCATTAAATGTTCATGGCTGTTTTTGCCCCATTGACTTCCATTATATAGAATTTTTTTTATTAGGAACCAAACTGCAACAACAACTTCAACTGCAGCTCGCTGTCAAGCCCTTTTACATGTTGCTTGCTGCTCTTCTCACCATCAAATGACCAACATGATTGCATGCAAGTGTTTAAATCCACTGAACTTGTTTTTGTTTATTCTGTACTTCTCACCACCATTAAAAGACAGCAGGTGCATAAATAGACTTACTTTGTTATTGTTAGGTAAGTGCACAAAGGTCTCTCTCACACACATACACACACACACACACACACACACACACACACATTTGATTATTTTATTTGGAATGACAAATACTAATTAGAACAACAGCATCCAAATATTCACAAAGAGCCTATTATGTTTCACCTGACAATAAAGACAATGCAAGTTGCAACCACATTCAAAGAGTATGGATAAAGGTGACATCGTCTTCTCCAAACATGCAGACTGCCTATGATTGCTGACACAGAACAATATCTGGCTGTTTGCTTAGAGGTCTTTTTACTCAGTCCAGCAATCTGCAAGCCTCTGACACATAATCTGTGCACATGTCCCAAGCTACCAAAAATAAGAATAATCAGTTTGATCCTGTAACCACACACTGCCAAAGCATTTGTTAATGACTGATACTTTAACATTTTCTCAGAAAAGCACAAATCCATGTAAAGATCAAAACAACAGCCCACTTCCAGGATCAGAATGTTCTTAGAAAGTTCATTGATGACTACGATGTCTGGAGTGTTTGGGTATTCCCTGAGAACACTTCTAAGAGAGCTTATATTATTATCATTCAAGTTTAAAAACCAGCTAATTTTAACAGTTTTGTTTGTATGTATTGCACTTTGTCCAGATACTTTGCGCAGTTCTTGAGCCGTTATGTTTACGATGCGATCATGACGCGCGATGTAAAGTGCTTTAAACGCGGGGCATCCGTTCAGTATATGCGCTGTGGATTCCATTATCTTATCGCTGTGTAGTAAGCAGAATGGTTCGTGGTGTTTTGGGTACCACAAAGAGAGGTTGTATTTGGTCGGGAGAGTTTGAAGCCGAGCTTTAATAACAAATTTTAAGATATCTTCGTTGATGGTTGAATTTTGTAACGCAGAGTGTGAGACTGTATGATCCGCGCTCTGCAGACATGCAAGTTTCCCTTGAAGACGCAGGTTAACCCAGTAATCGCGCTGTTGTGCTTGAAAGTATTGGAGGATTTCATACCTGCACGTCAGGCTATTCAACCTCTCACTGGTTCCAGTGTGATGGATAGATGCCTCAGCATACACATTAGGATCCATAATCTGCCCCTGACTGATATTCACCTGCTCCCCGCCAGTATGTGTCCAGTTCAGCTGTATGTTGTTATTGCTGCACAAATCATTCAGATCGGGCCAATCCGAACGTACTCCAAATCCCGTAGCTCTGGTCTCCAGCTTTCCGCTAGGTTTCTTCCGGAAACCGAGGAAACCTGGTTCTCCGTCTGCAGCATAGGGGACCTTACGTTTGCTCAGATCCAGCAACAGTGAGCCCCGGGCAACTTCACGAACTGTAGGGTCATCGTTATTCAACATATGCAGTAGATGCTTTACTCTAGTCGCTGTATAAATCCACTCAATGTTAGGGATCCCCAGTCCCCCTTCGGATTTATTCATAAAGAGAATACTTCTTGTTGTGTGTGTGTTAAGACTTAACCATTTTCTTACCAGCTGCACGGTCTTATTGTTCAGCTCCGTAAGATATTTTTTAGCAATGTGGACATTAGCAAACAGATGATGAATCTTGGAAAGAGCTATATCTCGAACGGCCTGGAGTTTCATACAGGTCGGTAGAGGACACTGATCTATCAAGTCTAGTCTGCTGGAGTATTCTTTGCAGATATCACTGACTTGCTCGTGCCATTCTCCTGCCACATAAAACATATGTCCTAAATAATTGTATGATTCGTGTCTTGAATAAACTCTAATTGTGCTTCCAGCCATTATGAATGATGGAGGCTGATCACTCTTTGCCTTATACCATCTATTACCCCCGCTGCGTCGTTCGTAGAACACCGCACATTTACTATTCTTAACCTCGAGTCCAGACCATTGCAGAAAGCGGTCGGTGTATGACAGCATGTTGGTAATGACGTTCTCCTCTCTTGATACTATGAGGACGTCATCGGCAAAAGCCTGAACTGGGTTTGGAGATGTAATACCAGGCGGGGCAAGGAGACATAGCCATTTCAGCCAGTGGTTTAAGGCCAGTATGAAGTTCACAGCGCTCCAGGGACATCCCGTCTTAATCCCAACTTCAAGTTTAATCGGTTTCGTTAGTTGATGTCCGCAAATCACTTGTAAAAAGGAATTGTCATATACATTCTTGACTATATGTATGTACTGTTCCGGCAGTTTTATTTCCTCAAGGGAATGAAGCATTACGCTATGTGGTAAAGAGCCAAACGCGTCTCGAAAATCGAGAAATACCGCATAGAAACGGGAGGATTCATGTTTAAAATCATCGATGGCAGTCTTCAAACAGAATACATGCTCATTCATTCCCTGCCTCTCTATGTATGCTTTTTGTTTTGTTGACAATGTTCCTGATTCCACCAGCCAGGGTAAAATTCGGCATAAAACACACTTCATAAATACCTTGTATATAGTGGGGAGCAGTGATATATCTCTCCAGGTGGAGGGATCTTCTGGAATGTTATTCTTTTTGGGGATCCTATATATAATAGCTCCCTTCCAAGAATCGGGAACTTTCCGGTTAATTAAACAGACATTAAAAATCTGAGTTAATGTCATTATTGAAAATAGTTTTGTTGCCTTGAGCACTTCATAAGTCACACCATCTGCACCACATGCTTTGTTGTTCGGGAGACTACAAAGCACGCTTGAGATCTCCTCTGCAGTGAAGTCCGAAGTAACGGGGGCATCTTTCGGGTCCTCCAGGTCGAGAGCGCCGCACCACGGAGGACTGCCCATCTGTTGGTGTGACTGTGCTGGTTGACACACACACACACACACACTATAATATGCTGTTATACTCCTTATAACTCCATATACAAGCCAGAAACTAATATTTTTGCACAGGCCCATATAAAGGGAAAATGGTGCCACCTAGTGATAAACTGTAAAAGTTACAAATGTTACACCTTCCCAACAGTGAAAACCACCAACCATCAAGAATGGATGATTTTATAGTGTCATGGCTTTGCAATAAAAAAAATACTGCCACGAACAGTAAATGAAGGAGAGAAAATAATCAGATGCTGCACAAAAACTAACAATGCATCAAAGCCAGCATTGTTACTAATTTTGGACATACAGTACCCATGACTATGATAAAAGGTAAAAAAATATGCAGTCCACAATCACTTTATATTGGAAATAAGTCTTTTTTTTCCCCCCTGCAAATCAGTGAAATCGTTTATGAACTTGGAAATTAAAGAGTAAAAATGTTGAATTTTTTTAACATTTAGTATTTTTGATCAAGACAGGTTGATTAATAGATTTATGCAAAAAAAATGTGAAAATGTATTTATCTAATACATTTTTACAGCAGTTTAATTTAGTGGATGTTTTCATTCCAAACATAATGAAAGGGTAGTGGTTTCTCAAGTTGTTCTGCCTGAAGAAAAGAACGTCTTAGAGCGTATACATGCTCAATTTACATGTTGGCGACCTCTAGAAGTTAGAATAAATCATCCCTCCTCACTATCTATCATCAGGGACTCTCTCTGCGAGTTGGCAGCAGGTGGCCAACTATGATAACCCATGGAGATTTTCCTGCAAAAGGCCGTCAGGTCGTCAGGTGGGAGACCAGTAAGATTCTTCACTGGAGGGAAACCTGTCACAAGCTTTACGTAACAAACCTACCTATTTTTTGGACACTGACAACCCTAATCCAAGTTAAATCAACTCTCGTCGAAAGTCTCCCGAGATCCCATCTGACTACCTGTTGTTCCAGGACAACTTTAGTAAGCAGGCAGCCACCAAGTTACCTCCCCATTAACCATGGGACTGCACGATTGACCTGCTGCCTGGTGCTATATTCCCCAAGGGTCGTGTCTTTCCACTGTACATCCCGGAGCACAAAGCCATGGAGAGTTACATCCAGGAGGCTTTCAAACAGGAGTTCATCCGATCTTCCCTCTCCCAAGTGGCATTGAGCTTCTTCTCTGTGGGTAAAAAGAACAATGGCTTACGACCCTGCATGGACTAACGGACCCTCAATCAGCACAAAGTGAAACTTCCCTATTCGCTTCCTCTGGTCCAGCCTTGGAAGAACTTTGCAGAGCTTGCATTTTCTCTAAACAGGACCTGCGTAGCACATATAACCTCATTCGAATCCAAGAGGCAGATAAATGGAAGACGGCGTTCATCACTCCTGCTGGCAACTATGAATATCAGTTCATGTCGTATGTTCTGTCCAATTCATCCGCCATTTTCCAAAGATTCATGAATTAGGTTTTCTGGGAGTTCCTCCATCATTTCATCATAGTGTAGAAACAGAAGCAGCTCAAAAAATGTGAATATCATGAAAAAGTGAAACTTTCATGTACTCTAGATTCATTAAACGTAAAGTAAAACACTTCAAAGGTTTTTTTTTTTTTAATTTTGATGGTTAGATTTTACTGCTCATGAAAGTCAAAAATCCAGTATCTCAAAATATTATATTTCCTAAGATCAATCAATCAAAAAACAAAAAAAAAAGGATTTGCAAAACAGAAAAGCTCCAGGTCTTTAAAGTTTGCTCATTTATGCAATCAGTGCTTGGTCGGGGCTCCTTTAGCACAAACTCCAGCATCAGTGAGGTACTGTATGGCATGTAAGCAATTAGCCTGTGGCACTGCTGACGCATTATTGAGCCCTCAGCTCAATGACGTTAAAGAAGTGTGTGTTTCACCATACCTCTGTCCATTTCCTGGAATTTGTGGTCAGCATTGACGAAGTCAAGATGGACCAGGGGAAGGTCAAGGTGATCCTAGATTGGCCACTACCCCAAATAGTCAGAGCACTCCAACGCTTCCTAGGCTTCGCCATAAAGGGATAAAACACATTATTCTAAATGAGCATGCCCAATTTACATGATGATTTTAACAACAGGTGGTGCTATAACTATTTAAAATATTTGAAAGCTAAAGTTTTTTTTAATTTTAAATAACCCCAGTGTAGAGAAAATGTCTATATATTACATTGTTTCACTTATATATCAAAATTCAAATGTGATAGGTCTCCTCACTCTGAAAAACTTTGCCTAAAAAAACACTTCTCTCAATCAAATCATTCAATCCTTGGTTTTTCTGTTGAAGATGGTAATATTTATGTCTTTGTCTTTTAGATAAAACAATATTGTGCTATGAAAAGTTCCTCGGGGGACCATGTCCCACCCCAAAACGGAGCCAGAATGCGAGGCAGAGGGTGGAGACCATTAAGAAATTTGTAGGCCATGCTTTTAAATTGAGTCCCATTGGTAAATGGGACTCCATTTTAAATGAGGAGGTTTTCTTTGGGTAAGTGTCAAAATACTGTCACATGTTTAAATTTTGGTGTGCACACATCAAGTCAAATTCTACTTGTATAGCATTTTATACAATATTATGGTGACATGCTTGGTTAGTTTTGTTGTGGTATTTCTATGTTGATGTGGAGATTCTATGTTGAGGGAATGAGACTTTTCTTGTGGCCAGGAGTTTGAGTTAACAAACCTGCATGACCAAAGCAGCCCATGATTATCATAGATTCATTTATTAATAATTATTTTAAATTAATGAATTATTATATTAATTATTATATAAATTATTACACTATTAAATTATTATATTAACTAGCAACCACACTGGGTGCCCTAGCAACCGCCCTAGCAACCATCCCGGGTATCCTAGCAACCTCATTACAACTCCCTAGCAACAGAGGGGTGAGTTTTGCCACTGCAAGCATCACTCACATTTTCTTCAGGAAATGTACATTCTAGCTGATATACTAGCCTGTATGCATGCATGAGGTAATGTGGATTTTCATATATTCCTTAAAGGAGTCATACCCTCGTATTACCTTGGATACCTACTGCTGTATTATAGTCTTTCAGGCTCTTCTAAAAAAGAAAATTGGAAAAAAAATAAACACAGAGCTCCTCAGACCCTTATCTCTGTAGGCATTATTGTCTCGCGAGATCTGATGCGATATTTTGGCTGTCGTGGACGGTCATTATAATAATGCAAATGAGGGGCACGTTGATTGGTTGCAGGAAGGAGGGGGGTTGACACCGCAGGTAACGCTTTAGCATATCATTATAAACTGACATCATGGCGCAAGTTGTGAATGAACGCGACCGGCTTCCCGGCCAGCGCCGTTTAGGGCTTAAATCAAACTTCATTCACGCACACATATGAAACACGCTTGCATATATACTAAGTACTAGTCACACATACATGTATATGAACTATCTACGCACATAAAGTTACTCATATGAGACGTGAGCACAGCACACACACAAATATAAGACGTGAGCACACACAAACACACACACAAATTAGACGGGGCCTCATGTAAGCATTAGGCAATAAATAAACAATAACCGAATTCATGATGATCTCAGTCATTTGTTTTTTGCAAAGTACGTTAGCAGCCATTCCCCATACCTTGAAGCTAATACTCCCGCCAGAGTTGTGCCTGGACGCGTTCATTGAACGATAGTTCATGAACTCGTTCATATTTTGGGCGAACATGAACTGAACGTACCGCATTTCTGCCTGATGAACGTTACTGTGAAGTCGTTCATTCTGGTGTCTGTGAACGCCACGCTCTCTCTCAGTTTTACATCGTTCAGTAAGATGCCAGATTTCTATAAAGCCTTCCAGGCGAAAACACACCGTAAACCGGCCTTAATATGTAGCGGAAAAAACACCCAATCTGGCAACGCCAGACTTTCTTGTTCAAAGTCGTTCATCAAAATGAACAAATCTTTTTTCGAGTCATTTCGTTCATTTAAGGGGCTTTAAATGTTACTATTAACTGGCAAATTCCCCGAACACATCAACCTACGCAATCTTGATCATATTCTGAATTAAGAAATCATTATAATGCAGTCAAAAGTCAGTTTTTGCAGTCATAAATAATTACTACACCTCCAGTCTTTCGTTTATTTGTCTAGTGACAGACGCAATAGCATACAATAGCTGCATAAGCAGTTAGATGCTGTTTGTTACACACAGTAGAGCAATAAAAACACAGTCTTACCGTTTCAATTGCAGGGAATTTTGTTGGAATGGCGCTTTTCCCGAGCTTCGATGCCAACTTCGCCTGATATTGCCCCAAATTTGTGAAGGATTTCGGCGTACAATGTTTAGCACAAACACGTAACGATAAGCCAGTGGAAGGGTTGAAGGAAAAGCGTCATTAAAAATGAATTTAATCCACTAGTCTCTGATAGCTAGGTCCGTTCTTGGTAGAGAAAACACATTTACATGTTGATTCTGGCAGTCAACCACAGAGCAACTCACGTGTGCACTACTCCAGCGTCTTTCGCGACTGAATATGAGGGGGAGAGGGGAAGGGCGAGCTTCCTGCTGCGGTGTCCATATATGGTATATCCTGCCGCGTCTTGACGTCAAGACGTGGAAGAAATCAAAATCTCGTATTTGAGTGCATGTGCACGTGGGCTATTTTACAAACCCTGAGGTAAACAAACGCTTCACTTTTAAATATCGGCTTCCCGGCCAGTGTATAATCGTTAGGCAATCATAACATACATTGATTCTCGTGGAAAAGTGAAAATTGTGGGTCATGACTCCTTTAAATAATTCAATTAGTCTTACATGCATGGAATAATGCTTTTTTTGAATCCTGATAGTAAAGGTTTTTTTTTTTTTTTGTGAACAAAGAAAATATCACAATCATGCATACTAAATCAATAATTATGATGTGCTCACCTTACTTGATGTCTTAGTTAAGGTGTTTATCCATGAAGTCATGTCATGAATGAAAGACTTTGAAATCATGAGATATTTTCCTTCATTTTTTGTCTCTAGATGATCACTTTAGCTGATAAAATTTTTAATGTTGATAAAACCAAGTATATGTTATTTTCAGGGGGGAAAAAAGGGAAATAATTTAATCTTTATTCAGACACTACAAGGTAATGGGATTGAATTGAGGTGCATCTCAATAAATTAGAATGTTGTGGTAAAGTTCACTTTTTTCCGTAATTCAACTCAAATTGTGAAACTCCTGTATTAAATACATGTAATTCACTCAGGCTGAAGTAGTTTAAGTCTTTGGTTCTTTTATTTTTGATGATTTTTGATTAGAATATGGTGACATACCAATCAGTTAAACAACTCAAAACATCTGCAAAGGGCATTTGCTGAACCACTGACAACATCTGAGGCATCTTACCTGGGCTAAGGAGAAGAAGAACCTGACTGTTGCCATTGGTCCAAATTCCTCTTTTCAGATGAGAGCAAGTTTTGTATTTCATTTGGAAACCAAGGTCCTAGAGTCTGGAGGAAGGGTGGATAATCTCATAGCCCAAGTTGCTTGAAGTCCAGTGTTAAGTTTCCACAGTCTGTGATGATTTGGGGCAATGTTATCTGCCGTTTACCAAGACATTTTGGAGCACGTCATGATTTGGCACCTGCCCACACTGCCAAAAGCACCAAAAGGTAGTTAAATGACCATGGTGTTGGTGAGCTTGACTGGCCAGCAAACTCACCAGATCTGAACCCCATAGAGAATCTATGGGGTATTGTCAAGAGGAAAATGAAAAATAAGAGACCAAAAAAGCAGATGAGCTGAAAGCCACTCTCAAAGAAACCTGGACTTCCAGACCGCCTAAGCAGTGTCACAAACTGATCACCTCCATGCCACGGCGAATTGAGGCAGTAATTAAAGCCCCTACCAAGTATTGAGTACATGTACAGTACAGTTTTTTTAACTGGTCTTATGAAGTATTCTAATTTGTTGAGATAGTGAATTGGTGGATTTTTATTAAATGGGAGCCAAAATCATCACAATTAAAAGAACCAAAGACATAAACTTCTTCAGCCTGTGTACGTTGAATTTATTTAATTCAAAAGTTTCTAAATTGATATTACTAAAATAAAACTTTTTCCATGACATTCTAATTTATTAAGATTCACCTGTTGTAATTCACCTGAGTACAAAATATCTTGGCATAATTGTTGACGATGTCTTATCTTTTGGCTCATATATTACAAAATCGATGAAAATAATAAAGTTAAGCTTGGGTTATGTAAAATGTTGTTTTTCATTTAATGCAAGAAAGAATTTAATTTCTGTAGTTTTTATTAAGTGTGTCCAGTTTGCACCCTCACTTCTTTTTACTTTAGATGCTGTTTATCATTTTGCTCTAAGGTTTATATCAGATTGTAAACCATCGGCATATCATTGTACATTGTATAGCAGAGTAGGTTGGCCTTCTTTGTCTAATAGGAGACAAATGCATTGGTATTTAATAACAGGTGCAGCTAAAAAAAAATATGTAATGAAAAATATCTTTTTCATATATTCTAATGATATATTCTAGATTTAATACATGTAAAGTAAAACTTTTTATTTATTTTGATAATTAGAGTTTGTAGCTTCATGAAAGTCAAAAATCCAGTATCTCAAAATTATAGATTATAAAATTTGCTGTAGTTTGATCATTTTAAAACACTTACTTGACAAATGGTCAAAGATGACTTTTTGATATGTGTAATTGTTTTAAAATTTGGGTTGAAACTGGTTGTATTGCTGTCCATTTTGGCCAGGACACTTTGTCCTTTGATCTCAGATCAAACTTTTCTGGTTAACCCTTGTGCGTTGTTGGGGACGTTTTCGTCCACTAGGGGGTAAGGTTGAGTCTTATTTTGGCCACAACTTTCTCTGTGTTTGAGCTAATGGAATGATTTTTGGTGACAAATCTTATTTTGACCCATATTTTGGGAAAATGCTTTGAAATTTTTCAAAAACTCAACGGTACACTGTGGGCAAATTCACTACCCTTTCGGGATGTTCGTGGATGAAAACATCCACTAAATTAAACTGCTGTAAAAATGTATCAGATAAATATTTTTTTCAATTTTTTTTTTGCATAAATCTATTCATCAACCTCAGTCCTGATCAAAACTACCAAATTTAAAAAAAAAAATCCAAGATTTTAACTTTTTAATTACCAAGTTCATAAATGATGTCACTGATTTGGGGGAAAAAACACACAAAATTACATATTTTCAATATAAAAAGTGATTGTGGACTGGATTTTTTTTTACCTTTTATCTCAGTCTTGGGCATGTCAAAGATTAGTAACAAGATTGGCTTTGATGCATTGTTAGTTTTTGTGCAGCATTAGATTTAAATTTTTTCTCCCTAATTTGTTGTTGGTGGCTGTTTTTGCCCCATTGACTTCCATTATAACGACATTTTTTGATTGCAAAGCCATGACACCATATAATCATGCATTCTTGATTGTTTGTGGTTTTCACTTTTGGGAAGAGGTAAAAAAAAATGTATTTTTACAGTTGATCACTAGGTGGGACCATTAACCCTTTAGATAGGCCTGTGCAAAAAAAGGCTTGGTTTCTGGCTTGTATATGGAGTTATATGCAGTATAACAGCAAATTATAGTGTTTGTGTGTGTGTGAGATTCTTGATTGTTGGTGGTTTTCCCTGTTGGGAAGAGGTAACATTTGTTATTTTTTTACAGTTGATCACTAGGTGGGACCATTAACCCTTTAGATAGGCCTGTGCAAAAAAAGGCTTATTTTCTGGCTTGTATGGACTGGAGTTATATGGAGTGTAATAGCAAATTATAGTGTTTGTGTGTGTGTGATAGAGAGAGAGAGAGAAAGATAGGGTGTGAGAGAGACCTTTGTGCACTTACCTTGATGTACAGTATCTGAAAAAATCAAAATATGCACCTCATGCGCTCAGAACTACATGGAGTAAACAATAAAATAAGAAGTGTGTTTATGCACCTGCTTCCTTTTGATGGTGAATAGTACAGATGGCCTATATGTGAAATGCTCCTCTTTTCTTGATGGTAAAGCCAGTTTAAAACGTTAAAATCCTGTAGAAAAACTTCTACTTAGCATCAAATTTATGAACATAATGTATTATGAACCAAAATGCAATACCAACTTCAAATAAGCTGCAGCTCGCTGGAGGGGTCACGCTACATAATAATTTCTAAAACTTTGGTACAAGTCAAGCCCTTTCTCGTGTTGCTTGCTGCTCTTCTCACCATTAAATATCCAGCACGATGGTATGCAAGTGTTTAAATCCACGTACTTTGCTTTTGTTTAGTCTATTCGCTTGTTAAGTCTGACGTCACGTAGCAGCGATTCCGTGTGCAAACGCTCTATCAGTTACCACGAGAAAACAACAAAAGGTGCTAATATAAACTCACAATGTGATAGAATACTAGCGAAAAAGTTATAATATTAACCTTTAACTCCATACCGAAGTACCAGATAGCCAGACAATGAAAATATAAATATAAAAAAAAATATATAAATATTATTTGTGTTTGGGACGCTGTGAGCACGGAGACTGTAGTGTTTATCGTAAGTTTAAAAGCGTTCAACTTAAATTATCAATATGAATAAACAGTGCTCATAAACGGCTGCTGAGGTCATATTCTCAAGTGAAGCGAGTTGAGGCCTGGACCCGGAAACAGCGCTTCGTACGTCATCACTTAGCAACCGAATACTTTCACCACCATTAAAAGGCAGCAGGTGCATAAATACTCTTTTGTTTACTCCATGTAGTTCTAAGAGTTGAGGTGTACATTGTGATTTTCTGAAATACATCAAGGTAAGTGTGCAAAGGTCTCTCTCTCACACACACACATACACACTCAATATAATATGCTGTTATACTCCATATAACTCCATACAAGTCAGAAACTAAGCCTTTTTTTGCACAGGCCTAACCAAAATGGTTAATGGTCCCACCTAGTGATCATCTGTAAAAATAACAAATGTTACCTCTTCCCAACAGGGAAAACCACCAACAATCAAGAATCTCACACAAACACAAACACAAACACTATAATATGCTCTTATACTCCATACAACTCCATTATACAAGCCAGAAACTAAGCCTTTTTTTGCACAGGCCTATCTAAAGGGTTAATGGTCCCACCTAGTGATCAACTGTAAAATTAACAAATTGTACCTCTTCCCAAAAGGGAAAACCACAAACAATCAAGAATGCATGATTACATGGTGTCATGGCTTTGCAATCAAAAAATGTCGTTATAAAGGAAGTCAATGGGGCAAAAACAGCCACCAACAACAAATTAGGGAGAAAAAAATGTAATCTAATGTTGCACAAAAACTAAAAATGCATTAAAAAGCCAATGTTGCTACTAATCTTTGACATGCCCAAGACTGTTATAAAAATTAAAAAAAAAATCCAGCCACAATTACTTTTATATTGAAAATAAGTCATTTTGTGTTTTTCCCCCAAATCAGTGACATCATTTATGAACTTGGTAATTAAAAAGTTAAAATCTTGGATTTTTAAAAAAAAATTTGCTAGTTTTGATCAGGACTGAGGTTGATTAACAGATTTATGCAAAAAAAAAAAAAAAAAAAAAATGAATCTGATACATTTTTACAGCAGTTTAATTGAGTGGATGTTTTCATCCCGAACAACTCGAAAGGGTAGTGAATTTGAACAATCCACAAGGGTTAAATAAACTTCGGGAATGGGTACTAAGACCTGGTATTTAATCTGTCCCAGGGCTAAATTATGAAAGTAGAACAGTAGTATCGATAAGCTCTGACATTAATATTTCTAATTGTGCTCAAGAAATTAAGAAAATATACATATTGATCCAACTCACACTGAAGATGGCTGATCCATTTTGTCTGTTTTATTTTTTTCAGGTATATAAAAATGCTCAAAGAAAATCACCACTATCGTGCCACCACCATGGTGCACAAGTTAGTGGACCTTTCCAACTTTTTCAAGTGGGTTAAGGAAGCAGGCCCCGATGGACTAAAAGTGTCAAAGAAAGCCCTGAAACGGGCTCTTCTAATTATCAAAACGTGTGTAAAAGAGGAGTCAAAAAACAAACATGCATGGCAGCAGGAGGTCCACTTACTGAAATCTGGTGAGTTTTGTAATATGCACAAACACATACACCTATATATTACACCCCTTTATGTCTCTTTATGTCTCTTTTCATTTGTACCATGAGAGATATCACACAAGCATATTGTTATATTTTAATGAATTTGAATGAAGAGTTTATTTGCAAAAACCAATGTTTTAGAGATGAAAAAAAACATCTGTTTAATCTGTGTAATCTTTGTTATCTCCTCAGATGACAATGTAGATGCCTGACAAGGGTTGTTTTTGTGATCATAGACTGTATGGAAGTGATTAATTGCAATAACCAGTCATTTCTGTTAATCCTGTAGTGCCAGTTCTGCTTACTAAAAGTTGCCTACTTGGCGTCTCGCATTCCATGCCCAGCTTTTCCGACAACATTCTTTTGCAAGTTTACTTAAAAAACTTTCATCTTTAATTCCATTTACACCCTGAAGAAGAAGATATCACAGGTTCATCAAGTTCATTGAAATTATCCATCCTCAATCACTGTTAGTCAGCTTTGATGAAACTCCTATCAGCTAGCACCTCTTTTCAAAATGAAAGTAGCCTTGCCACCTGACCTGAATATGGTGCACTGCTGAAATTGACTTACCGGTTACACACACACACACACACACACACATATACACAGTGTTGGGTGAGTTACTCTAAACAAGTTATTAATTACTAGTTTTAATTAGTAGTTACTAATTGAAATGACGTCGTTGGTGACGCGAGTACCCATCATTACACTATTTTGCCTCCCTAGGTTGGTGAAAGCGAATATCACTACAACAATTACAAATGATTAGATATAAATCATCAGTTTGTTGTTTTACACACAGATATTTTCAGAAACTACATAGTCATGAGATGCAATAATAGTTTAGACAGTCTTTCATTTTTTTGTATCTAGCTAGTGCTGTGATGTAATTGTAACATGCATCATGCAGAAAACAACAGGCCAATCAGAAGAGAGGCATACAAATATTAATTAGACAGGCCAAAATTTACCTGTTTTTGGCAGAGCTACTGAGAAAGAAGCTGTAAAAAATATATTGAGATTGTTTTTGGTTTTTATTCTGCAATTACATATTCTTAAGGACATCAACACCTAAATTAAATCTCCAGAAAGTTGTACAATATGGGACCTTTAATTAAACACTGGACCTGACATGCAATTTGGTGTGCTTAATTGAACTACCTTTTTTTAATATCAGAAAACCTTTTGGATCCTGCTGCCCATGCTGACTTCATTAAAGCTGCTTCAGAGGTGCTTCCTGAAGTATTGCGTAAGTTACAAGGCTTTTGGTAGATTCCAGACAACAAAATACAAAAGTGGATTAAGAGTTTGATTTCATAGTTAATGGTTTTCATTGTGTTGAATGATTTGTTTTCATTATGTTTTAGAAAAACTTCAGCATGAAAAGAGGCAGCTGGACCTCTTCTTTGGCCTCCTCGGTGGGGTCATGATTGCCACCTCTGGCCACAGGCCAGGTGTCATCATGAACCTCACCGTGGAGGAATTTCTGGCCTCCAAAGAAGGCAAGGACGGCCATGCCATTTTTGTGAGTGTTGTAGTAGTCATTGTTTTGTTTACATTTATTTGCTTACATATATAGTCGTACACTTATTCATAATTATTTTACTTTACAGGTCAAAAAGCACAAAACATGTGCATCATTCGGCCATGCAATACTCCCCATCACAAAGGGGGAGTATAATTGCATGGCCGAATTTTTAAAAATACGGGAAAGCTTTGAGGGGAGCCAGTCACCCCACTTCTTTTTTAATTCGAAGGGTGGGGTGTTCAAGGGCCTCCTCAAAGCTTTCGCCGCCGCATGGGAGTTTGTGGGCCTCCCAAAGCCGGCCCCAACATTCATGGCCTTGAGGACATCTATGTCCACTCAGGTAAGTGTAAATTTTGATACACACACACATACACACACTCTCTCTCTGTCATACATTCTCTCAAACACATACACACACACAAACACTTTCTCAAACACACTCATGCATGTTTCTGTGAATTGTGGGGACTTTCCATAGTCTTCTATTGTTTTTATACTGACCAAACACCATTTTTATCCCCTAACCCAATCCTACCCCTTACAATAAAACCTGTTTGCATTGTTACATTTTCAGATAAACATCATATAGTATTTTATTTTTTTTTTTTTTTCAAAAGTTTCAGGTTTTACTATACTTAAGGAGACATTTTGTTCGTCTTCATGTGGTATAAACAAGTGCGTACAACACATGCTCTGTCTTTCTCTCTCTCTCTCTCTCTTTTAACTCACACACATGTTTAGGTGGTTTTTTGGCATTACAAATATTTGTACATTCGCATACATTTGCATAAAGTAGAAGTTATTAAAAGTAATACATTAAACAGTAAGTGATACGCAAAAAAAAAGCATTAGTAAATTGTGCAGGAGATGGACTGGAGAAGTCACTTATTGTCCCTCATGTTGTGACAGGTGAACACATATTCAGCTGCTAGAATGCAGCAGGCTGCACATTCCACCAGTTATAGTAGCAATTTATCATTGTTTGACAGGCTGAAATCTCTGGTGTAAATGTATAAATGTAGAATAAAATGTTCCAGAATATTTTATATAAAAATGTCCAATCCCACCCCAATCAAAATAAAGAAAAAAATGTTAATTTATTGGTTGTCATAGCCACACTAAACCTTTCATCTGATCAAGCAGAATGTTAACATCATCTTGAGTTTCTACAAGGTATCTCTGGTTAAAAATAGCTGACGTTAGTGTTAAGTTAAGTGTAAAGTATAACAACCCACACCTAGGTACAGGTTAAAACCTGATGGCATTTTTTTCTGGGCTTTTGAGTTACAAGAAATGTGTTTTAGAAAAACACGGTTATAACAGCCAGAGAAAAGACTAAGACAGAAATCAAGGGTCAAGAGCCCAACTAAAGCAAACACTGATCTCTAACATGGTTACTTCAAATGAAACAATAAATCAACATCTAAACCTTAGTTCATTCTCAATAAGATCTTCTGTAGACGTCTGACAGAAACAAAGTCAGTCTGGTTATTAATAAGTGGAGCTGGTGATGCTGTTTGTGGGGTTGTTTAATCAGATCTTGAGAGATTTCATGTATTTTATTTCAGTTGATTTCATCTAAGGCTGTGTCTGAAGTCAGTTGTAGTTCTTGTGTTTCTCTTTTCTTCAGTAATTCTATTTGTTAACAGCAGCTGTTCATCACTAATTCACAATTATCACTCAGTTAATTACTTAATTGCAATGTATATCTTCTTTCAGTGAACTCAACTGAATTAAGTTCAGAGTACTCATAACTGTTCGTTTTTTCAACTTAAATGGTTTAAGGCAATCAGTTGCCTCAAACAGTTTGAGTTAACATAACTTGTCAGGTTTGAGTGAGGCTGTGTCTGAAGTCAGCTGTAGTTCCTTTCTCTCTTTTCTTCAGTAATTCTGTTTGTTAACAGCAGGTGTTAATCACTAAAGCTCAATTATCAGTCAATTAATCCCTTAATTACTTAATTGCAATGTATATCTTCTTTCAATGAACTCAATTGAATTAAGTTCAGAGTACTTATAACTGTTAGTTTTTTCAACTTAAATGGTTTAAGGCAATCAGTTTCCTCAAACGGTTTGAGTTAACATAACTTAAGGATATCTGTTTACTCAAACCGTTTGAGTTAAGTTTACTTGTCGGGCTTTACAGTCAAGGCAATCGGTTTACTCAAACGATTTGAGTTAAGTTAACTTGTCGGGTTTTACAGTGTAGTTAAATGAAAATACATTTAATCTTACTCTGTGGTATGTGAACAATGTTGATAAGTGTCTTTGCTACCGTGACAAAGGTAATATAATTCTTCCATTCTTTTTTAAACCGGGCATTTTTAGCAATTCATTTTTTTCATCTGGATTTTTATTTTTTTTTCTTACCAACGTAGAAAATATTTTAGTTAACTGGGTCCGGTTCCCCGATAACGTTCACTCTTAGCGCGCTAAGAAGACATCGAAAGATATATCTTACCAAAGTTGTTGATGTTTCTAAGTGTGTTCCCCGAAGTGTCCCTTAGGAAGCTTCTTAGCACGCTGCCTCTTACGTCCGACGTTACAAGAGCGCTGTCCAAAGTCAGGGTGCTGAATTAGTTGGCATCGATTGCTCATGAATCGATTTTCCACTTTACGCGAAGGTGCAATACAGCGTTAAGAAAGACAACACGTTCTATGCAAATGAAACATTCCTCAAATTATTACAGTAACATTTATTTTAACATAGTTTAAGTTATCAGTAAAATATAGACTATAAATTAAATTATCAAAGGGTCAGTAATGTTCACACGATATGTTGTGACGGTAAGACAAACCGGGTATCCCTCGCTAATCATCCATCCCGTTGTGCCACTTGTGCCGCTTCTTGACATGGGTTTAACGACTTATAAAAATTATATAATACACTTTTATATTAATGGCAAGGTACTTTACAATTAGATTGATTGGCAAGCAGCTGCAGTTACTTCTGTTTAATGCAGTATTGATTGGAATTGGTTTATGTTTTTAATAAAAATCAACCTATCTACAATGAACAGAGAGAGTTAGATACAAAATATGCTGGGGAAGCAACGTAAAAAAGGGCACCAAGCCTCTCGTCAGAGGAGGTGTTGCTGGACCTTGCCACCAGGTCAGATATCACACCCCTATGGTCCACTATAACCGGCACATTTATGGCCGCGTCTTCCTTTCGCGATAAGTAGCCTACGCCTGATCATTCACTGATGGATTGGCGATAGGGATGAGTGTGCCATCCACCAGGATGCAATCCCCGGCATGGCGCAGAAGGGCGTTGGAGACAGTGTGGACGCACTTCCACACAGAGGTCTTGATTAGGCTGTAGCCTTCTCCCACGACCTCGATGACTCTCTGTAGCAAAAAAAAAAAAAAAGTAGCGCTGGGCTTCAGGGCTTAAAGTCAAAGTCACCTTTATTTATATAGCGCCTTAAACAAAATACATTGCGTCAAAGCAACTGAACAACATTCATTGGGAAAACAGTGTCAATAATGCAAAAATGATAGTTAAAGGCAGTTCATCATTGGATTCAGTTATGTCATCTCTGTTCAGTTAAATAGTGTCTGTGCATTTATTTGCAATCAAGTCAACGATATCGCTGTAGATGAAGTGTCCCCAACTAAGCAAGCCAGAGGCGACAGCAGCAAGGAACCGAAACTCCATCGGTGACAGAATGGAGAAAAAAACCTTGGGAGAAACCAGGCTCAGTTGGGGGCCAGTTCTCCTCTGACCAGACGAAACCAGTAGTTCAATTCCAGGCTGCAGCAAAGTCAGATTGTGCAGAAGAATCATCTGTTTCCTCTGGTCTTGTCCTGGTGCTCCTCTGAGACAAGGTCTTTACAGGGGATCTGTATCTGGGGCTCTAGTTGTCCTGGTCTCCGCTGTCTTTCAGGGATGTAGAGGTCCTTTCTAGGGGCTGATCCAGCATCTGGTCTGGATACGTACTGGATCCGGGTGACTGCAGTGACCCTCTGATCTGGAGACAGACTGGATCTGGTGGCCACGGTGACCTCGGAACAAGAGAGAAACAGACAAATATTAGCGTAGATGCCATTCTTCTAATGATGTAGCAAGTACATAGGGTGTTATGGGAAGTGTTTCCGGTTCCGGTTTACCTAATTAATGCAGCCTATAAATCCTTTAACGGATTTGGATATTAAAAGCATATTAGTATGTTATGTGTATGCCAGGTTAAAGAGATGGGTCTTAATCTAGATTTAAACTGCAAGAGTGTGTCTGCCTCCCGAACAATGTTAGGTAGGATATTCCAGATTTTGGGCGCCAAATAGGAAAAGGATCTGCCGCCCACAGTTGATTTTGATATTCTAGGTATTATCAAATTGAGTTTTGAGAACGTAGCGAACGTAGAGGATTATAATGTAAAAGGAGCTCATTCAAATACTGAGGTGCTAAACCATTCAGGGCTTTATAAGTAATAAGCAATATTTTAAAATCTATACTATGCTTGATAGGGAGCCAGTGCAGTGTTGACAGGACCAGGCTAATATGGTCATACTTCCTGGTTCTAGTAAGAACTCTTGCTGCTGCATTTTGGACTAGCTGTAGTTTGTTTACTAAGCGTGCAGAACAACCACCCAATAAAGCATTACAATAATCTAACCTTGAGGTCATAAAAGCATGGATTAACATTTCTGCATTTGACATTGAGAGCATAGGCCGTAATTTAGATATATTTTTGAGATGGAAAAATGCAGTTTTACAAATGCTAGAAACGTGGCTTTCTAAGGAAAGATTGCGATTAAATAGCACACCTAGGTTCCTAACTGATGACGAAGAATTGACAGAGCAACCATCAAGTCTTAGACAGTGTTCTAGGTTATTACAAACGGAGTTTTTAGGTCATATAATTAACACCTCTGTTTTTTCAGAATTTAGCAGTAAGAAATTACTCGTCATCCAATTTTTTATATCGACTATGCAATCCATTAGTTTTTCAAATTGGTGTGTTTAACCGGGCTGCGAAGAAATATAGAGCTGAGTATCATCAGCATAACAGTGAAAGCTAACACCATGTTTCCTGATGATATCTCCCAAGGGTAACATATAAAGCGTGAAGAGTAGCGGCCCTAGTACTGAGCCTTGAGGTACTCCATACTGCACTTGTGATCGATAGGATACATCTTCATTCACTGCTACGAACTGATGGCGGTCATATAAGTACGATTTAAACCATGCTAATGCACTTCCACTGATGCCAACAAAGTGTTCAAGTCTATGCAAAAGAATGTTGTGGTCAATTGTGTCAAACGCAGCACTAAGATCCAATAAAACTAATAGAGAGATACACCCACGATCAGATGATAAGAGCAGATCATTTGTAACTCTAAGGAGAGCAGTCTCAGTACTATGATACGGTCTAAATCCTGACTGAAAATCCTCACATATACCATTTTTCTCTAAGAAGGAATATAATTGTGAGGATACCACCTTTTCTAGTATCTTGGACAGAAAAGGGAGATTCGAGAATGGTCTATAATTAACTAGTTCTTTGGGGTCAAGCTGTGGTTTTTTGATGAGAGGCTTAATAACAGCCAGTTTGAAGGTTTTGGGGACATATCCTAATGACAATGAGGAATTAATAATAGTCAGAAGAGGATCTTTGACTTCTGGAAGCACCTCTTTTAGGAGCTTAGATGGTATAGGGTCTAACATACATGTTGTTGGTTTAGATGATTTAACAAGTTTATACAATTCTTCCTCTCCTATAGTAGAGAATGAGTGGAACTGTTCCTCAGGGTTTTTATAGTGCACTGTCTGATGTGATACTGTAGCTGATGGCTGCAATTTTATCTCTAATAGTATTGATTTTAGAAGTAAAGTAGTTCATAAAGTCATTACTGCTGTGATGTTGGGAAATGTCAACACTTGTTGAGGCTTTATTTTTCGTTAATTTAGCCACTGTATTGAATAAATACCTGGGGTTATGTTTGTTTTCTTCTAAAAGAGAAGAAAAGTAATCGGATCTAGCAGTAAAGCAGAATTCCGCCGCGTTAGCCTGGCCAGCGCAGGTCTGGGAAGGTCCAGCTGCTCCACAATGAGTTGTCTTGGGGGGGGATTTTTTTTAATATAGCCACGTCAGGCAAAATGTCAAAAGGGCTTAAGTTTTGCCGAATAAAAAAACTGACATGGACTAAACGGCTCAGAGTCCGGCTCCGTCTTTGATTCATTACAAGAACACGTTGGATCGCTGCCATAGTTGGTCGCTTACTGGACACCACCATGCTTACCCATTTAAAGATCTTAGCCATTTAGAGCCAAATTGTTTGCCAGATTTTAATTATCAAAAAAATGATTGCCAATTCGCTTTAATTACATTACGAAAAAGCCTAGGCTAATTACCACCTTATTAGTTCTGTAACCACATAAAGTCAACTTCATAAATAGGACTGTATCCGTTGCGAACATAATTTATTATGAGTCTTAAAAAATAACAGAAAATCATTGAGCCACAAAATTGTCAACATACCATAGTTTGACTTGTACTTCGCTGCGCTGGTTTCTAAAGACTGCTGTACAGTAGCGTCATGAGCTCAAATAACTCTAAGAGAGAGCTACGAATGGTCCAGACCAACCTTACGAAAGTGTGACTTACAGAAGATATACTTAGCGTACGAACGTGTCGGGAACCGTGCCATAAGGTTAGGAGAGAGGTTAAGGAATAGGTTAAGAACTACTTAGCGATAAGAACGTTTTGGGGAACCGGGCCCAGTACATTTTTGTCAGTTTTTTTTTTCTAAACAGATCGATTAACTTCAAGATTTCAAAATCAGATAGCATGCTGATAATGTAGCACTGTAAGATTACATTTGTTTGAATGCATTATTGCGAAAGCGATTGAGTGTGAATCTGTTTAAGTCATGCTTTAACCCGAAAATAATCAGTAAAAGAAACAGACAAACTCTTAACATCCCGCTCGACTCTTGCAGTCAACCTTCTGATCAAGCTAAATATGTTGGCTGTTGGCATGAATTTTACTCGTGATAAGAAGCTCATATTCAAGTGTTTGTGCAAAAATTATTAATGTGCATTAATGACAGGGAGGCGCCGTCTCATCACTTTAATTTTTCATGATAATGAATGTATAATTTTTTAATTAACATAATATCGTTGTGTCTCACATAGGTACATTAAAAATATATCTACAGAAAGCTTGAAAGGTTTTAGACGAAAAGGAATAGTGTAATGTGTGAATGTTGCATTTCTCTCGTTGGAGAGAGCCAGGACTGTGAATATAATCTAAACAACAGTTGTTTATAAACCGGTTCAGCAAGTGAAAGCCTCATAAGACACTTGTCCATATGAAAGAGCAATTCACACTTTTATCTCGACCACCACAAGCCATGAATAACTACCCAAAACCCAACCCCCTCCAGCTGAACAGAATTCGGCCTGTGTTTTGGCTCTGAGGAACGGTGTGTTACTGGGCTGAAACATGCTTGCACTCAGAAGTACTCTTTCATAATTTTCTCGCAGCCCATATTATTATTTTCACAAGACCATAATGATAATAACAAATCATCAATTAATAATTAATCATTATTTTACGAAAATCATTGTTATTTGTGATCGTGGATATAAGGAGGCTTTAAGACCAAGCGGAATCCTCTGTTCCCGCCTCACAGCGCACGGGTCTCGAGACTTCACTGTCTGCGGTTTGACTTTACTGAATCAGATTGAGGCGAATACAACTTATTGATCATGAGCCCAGGGCCAGCGCAAGCTCAAATGCCACTCTAGGCAGAGCATGATCGTGCCGCCCCCCTCACATTCACAATTAGGGATCCTTAAGATGCATGTAAACAATTTTTTTTTAATCTATGAAATTACACTAAAATAAAAACGTGCAAGCATGTTTTCAGAGTTTTTAATTTTTCCATTCTGCAAAAAGGTGAAAAGGGTAGCCTACACAATGCAACAGCTAAGTATAAATTCTGTTTTATAGGCTAATAGATAGTGTACAGAATAAAACTAAACATGTGCACTCAACTTTTTAGCTCACAAAACTGGAGTTTTCGATTGTTTTCTTGACTGATACACGCATTCACACACCTTCATTTCAGAAGCGTGCGCATCGGGCTTTCGCAGCGGCAAACGCTTTGATTGCGTCCTCGAGTTTAACTTGTACTTCAGAGATCATTTTTATCAGTTTAAGCTTTGAGAAACTGCGTTCTCCATAGCTCACAGTGACAGGGAGAGTGGGAAGCACTCTCATTGCTACAAAAACATTTGGAAAATTGTATTCCATCCCTTTTTCACAGATGAATTATAGCGCATCCAGTGGTTTAGATCCAGCAACCAGGCGTCAGCCCAAAGCAGTCAGCTCTTCAAACAATTCATGCACATCAACATCTTGCGAGTCTCCATGAGTCAGGGCCTTCCAGTCCTAAGCAATCCTGAAGGCTATTCTATTCTCCTTTTCTTTGAGAGATGCGATGTCATATAAAAATCCAAATACGTGCCCATGGTCTCTAAGCAGCGAAAAGCGCTCTTCCACGGAGGCGATTAATCATGACCAGATAAATTTATTCGGTTTCACATTTTTGAATATACAATAAAGTATTTTGCATACATATAGACCTACTAATAGGGCGCTGCCGTGCGGGAATTTTTATTCGAAATGTAAAGTTTTTTTATTTATTTATAGCTTTTATTTTATTTTTACCTAATGTGAAACAAACAAATAAATTAATAATTCTCTCTCTCTCTCTCTCTCTCTTTCTCTCTCTCTCTCTCTCTCTCTCTCTCGCCTTCTCTCTCTCTCCGCCCTAGGCGGCTGCCTAGTTCGCCTACAGGCACGCGCCGGCCCTGCATGAGCCCAACATTTAGCAAGGCATGAAAATTCTAACAGAAGGAAGACGTATATCATTGAGCTAATGCTGTTAAACAGAGAGAGAGAGAGAGAAACTAGTCTAGGGCTATTCTTAAACTTGGAGCTCATTATATTGAAGTAGCCTACAAATCCAGAACACCAGAAACGTTATGCATTTTATGAATAATGAAATGTTATGAAAATTATGCATTTTATTTATTCACACTGTATGGTTGAAATAATATTTTAGTTCACAACTTTAAGTTCCGTTGTTTAAAAAAATGCTTTATTGGCTAATGTTTCATAAACCTTCGGTTGCTCTAAAATGCCATTGTTAATTTCTAAAAAATGTTATGCCATTATTAATTTCACAGTATTTTTACCACCTAAATGACTAATCTTTAAAGTCACAATTCTATAATGGTCAAAATTACTCAGGCCAATGGTATTTTTTTAATGACATTATTTTATTATTATTATTATTATTATTATTATTTGAATAATTGTAGCTTACATAAATAGGTAAAGCAAAACAAATATTCGTATTGTCCCTTATTTTTTCCCTTGTTTTCCTAAAGAATAAACACATATTTTTTACAAGAACAAACATGATAACATATTATTAATTAATAAAAAATAATTTAAGCAATTAAAACCTTTTTTTAAACTTGAATTTAAATACTATTAAACTAACTTTAAATTCTCAAGGAGTTTATAAGTAAAAAAAAAAAGTTCTAAATGAACTTGTGTTAACAATATAATTAGAACTAACAATATAATTTGATTTTTTTAAATGAACAATTCCTGTATAAAATGAGACAGCAGTTCTCAACCTTTTTTTCCAGCGGGCTGCACTATGGTCTAAGTGCAAGTCTACGCATATAATTTAAATATTACATCAGCAATACAAGCCAACCTGATTTATAATATTATAGCCAAACTATTATGATATATAATCTATCACATTCATTGAAATAAACAATTCTACTCCCCATAAATAAAACACCTGATGCTGTCGGGAGCTGACCAATTTTGTGAGATTCAGCTTGAAAGCAATAACACAAAGAAGTTGCGATTGTAACGCCTGTGTTATACTTTCCGCATGAGCAATCCGGACGTGTACACGGCCAGCGCGGACGCAGACTTCTTCAATTTATACTTCTGAATGCGCAGGCTGATGGTCCGCTCTGTAATTGCCCAGAATTATTGCACATCTGACTGTCTTTATATTCTTTTATTGACGGATTGCACAGGTTCGAGTAGCAATGAGCTTCTTCACTCTGCCTGCACATGTGCAATTTTGCTTTTCAAGCCATACTGATCACGCGCACCTGTCCGCGCGGTCGTCTGTTCATGAGCCTCGGCACACACTCTCCAATGACGATATGGATTGTTACATAGTGTATGGTGTTTCCATTTATCTGAACTTCTTCAAGTGAGTTGCGGGGCAAAAAAAAAAAAAAAAAATCCAGCACTTCTCCTTCAATACTGATTCTGCGACTATTCACAGTTTGTACATGTTCATTCGCTGGCATTTTTGAATTTCTTTTTTTTCTCCCTTAAAAAACAAATGTGTCCATTCTGATGCGCAATTTTACCTTAAAGGCAATTTACCTAATGGCTATTGATGACTATTTGAATTGAATTCTTCCAAAGTGCGCACTTGTATGTGTTCGTTAAATGCTTATGCCAGTGCTCATGTCTGAAAATAATATATGAAGAAAAAAAAATCACATAAAAACATTAGGATATAGGTTATATTTCATTAGTAGCATCATTTTTTTTAATTGATGTGAATAATAAAATATAATATATATTAATATAATAATATAATAGAATATATATATTATATAATTTAAATTATATAAAAAAGAATTTATTCAGCATGTGGTTCGGGCCTAATTTAAATTCGTAACGGGCTACGGGTAGAGAACCACTGCTTTATTTCAAACATTTTTAAATCGTCCACAGCTGAGTTTTGCGGGAGGCTGATCTGCGCCAGATCGCGTGAAGTGAATGTAATGAACAAAGTCATTTTCAGATGCAATGAAAAATAAAAAACATGGATAACCTAGATTAGTCCCAGGCTCTGTTCTGAAGTGAAATAATTATAATTACTGTTAACCAAGAGTAACACATTTTTAACACATTTTAACGGATTAATCGCCTATTTTCAGTTGCTGAATGTTTTCTTTGTTTTTTATTTTTTAAACACGCTAAAAATTAAATAAAGTTTGTTAGAGGAAAAAATATATGAGTCGTGTATACACTGTAAAACATTTCACGTTGGTTAAACTTATAAACGAAAGTTCACCTGCTGCCTTAAAAATGTGAGTTAACTCAACTTACAGATACTCTTTGTTTCAACTCAAGAAGTTAAGTTTTACAATTTTTTAAACTAATGGTCATTTGTTGTTTCAACTTGATGCTCTGAGTTAAAACAACTTACTATGTTACATTATCAGTTCAAGAAAACTCAAATCAGCTCATAATAAATAGACTTGTAACTGGTCTGCTCAAAATTGTAAAAAATTTATTGAAATAAATTCAAGTAATGTACAAACTTCAACATTGGTTTGAAAATACAAATTCTTGTAGGAAAACAGGTTTTAAAAATTTAAGAACACAAGTGCTTAAACATCCATTTCATCAAAACATCAAAGATTCTCTAATAATATACAAAACTAGAAGAAAGGTAGATGAGTGGTATAAAAGAGGTATAGAACATGTAACTGAGGGGAGGAGAAAAAGGCATGAATTGGGGAAAAATGAGGAGTGGCAGGTCGTGTGTAATGATACAAAATAACGGCTCATCAATCACTTTAAAGATTGTAAGTGTTCTCTATATAAACAAGTACATGTAGCTTTCTGACCTTTGAAAGATTTGCACAATACATGGTCATTGACTGTGTTGAACAATACTCATGTAGTAAACTCTCACTAAAAGCAATAAGAACACACATGTGAAATTAGTCTATTTCCAATAAATGCTCAAAGGTTTTTCCTTATAGTAAACACTTGACCAACATTCAGCATTTGAGATTCCAGATAAAGCAAAAAAGGAAAAAAAAAAACTTTAATATTTTGTTATATTTGTACATTATATTATTGATGACATGTTTAGGCATGATATATAGTGTTCAAAAAAGCATTTTAGCATAAATTATTACTGATTCTGGGATAAAATAATAAATATATTGTAATAGTTAAGCTGATTAACTTTTTCCCTACACATACTGCTCTACAATGAATTCACTATCATCAGTACATTCACAAGATTTAAATATATTTTCTTACATCACACATCTTGATTATCTCAGAAGTCTCCTCTGAAAGGAAGCGCAGAAGTCCAAGGCAGCTTTTCTTCTGTTCCAATTTGTGTCCTACATACAATTATAAACAAGACTGAGTGACTCCAATATATATATACATTAGTACACTTATATTTGTGCAAACTGATCAAATTGGGTTCATTTTTATTCATACCTCCTTATCAAGGCACTGTATAACTGCTAAGGCTCAAGCTCCTGCTTGATGATACAGATGCTTTGTACAGCTCTAAAAGACACCAAAGCATCTAGTCCATCCAAGAATGACTGCAGACGATCGATGGTGAACTCTGTGCTCATCTGAAACAGACACAAGACAGGAGGAAAAATGGAGCCAAAGAGATTAATAGTGGGCAGTAAGTACAGATGAAAAATAATCACATATGTAAATCACATGCCATCTTATAACATAAATGATTAAAGAGGTCATATATAGAGGTCATGTCACAAGTAATAAAATCAAGGATAAAGAATGTTTTAAAAATAAGCAAGTTCACAATTACCTTATTGTAAAATGAACATCCTTTACACAGCTTCTTGAAAACTTTGTAGGGTGACACTTTATATCTTGAGGTGACAATAACTTTGAAGAGGAATCAACAGCTGTAATGGTGCAGAAAAGCAGAAGCATATCAGCAGAAGCAATATAGACTAAGCATATGAAATTGTACAAAAATAATTGCATGGTCTGCATTAAATATGTTGTGTGACTGCATTAGGTCTGCAACAAATATACAAGTTAAACAGCAAAAGAGTTTAATATCAGTAAGGATGTGTTAACTGCACCTCAGTGTAACAAGAATGTCCTTAAAATCAGCTTCTTGAAAACTCTGCAGGGTGACAACCTTATATCTTGAGCTGACAATAACTTTGAAGAGGGAGAGCTGTAAAGGAGTGAAAAAGCAGTAGCATATCAGTAGAAGCAATATAAACTAAGCATATGAAATTGTGCTATACAAAAATTAGTAGACGAACAGCTGTCAGAAACGTTTAAAAGTAAATAAAATATAAGCACTGAAATCCGAAGTTAAATGTTAAGCTATTTTAGCATTTGAGGCTCTAGGAAACTGTCAAATTAGCGAGGGAAAACCCTGTGTCTTTATATTGCCCCAGTCAAGTGAGTCTTTATCTGTGTTACACCCGGTCAAGCAGCCGCTGCCTGGATTTGAACATGTCTATTTTTTTATTACAGTACAAATGCGTGGCGTGGCCAAAAAGCTGAGAAAGACGCTTTTTGTAAGCTTAATGTATCGCGACACTTTAATTCCACAAACAGACGTGCAGCAAAATGTGGGCGGCGACAGGCTTGACCGGGTGTTCACAGACGGCGGATCAACTGACCACGGTCACTCGCGGAGCACGGTCAATGCAATAAATAATAATACCTGCAGACTTCAGGCCGAAGACCAATTAAAATATAAACACTGTGAACCAAAGTGATATAAATATTTTAGCGTTTGAGGCTCTGGAAAACGTCTCAAGGTTACGTATGTAACCCTAGTTCCTTGAAGGAACGAGACGCTGCGTCGAAACGCTTTTGGGGAACGTCCCTGACGAGACCGACTCTGAATATCGTGTGCAATCAGTCCATCGGAAAGGCGTGACGTCACGGGCGGGGTGACGTAGCGACCAGGAAGCTATAAAAGCACGTGCCGTGCAGCTGGCTTCAGCTTCGAGTAGGGAAGCAAGCGCCGGCAGGGGTGCCGGGAGTATGGCTCTGCGACGCAGCGTCTCGTTCCTTCAAGGAACTAGGGTTACATACGTAACCTTGAGACGTTCCTTTTCAGGAACTCGAGCTGCGTCGAAACGCTTTTGGGGAACGATGTGCCCACGCTGCCAGACTTCCAAATCCCTGCCTAGTGTGTAGTCAAAAGAGCACAGCTAAGATGAGAGAACAGAAGAGCCCGGCGTGGCTCGCATGTCAAGATCGTAAAATCGGACAAATGTGGAGGGCGTGGACCACCCCGCAGCGTTGCAGATGTCCAAGAGGGACACACCTGCTGAGAAGGCCTTGGAGGCCGCCATACTCCGAGTAGAGTGAGCCTTGGCCCCCAAAGGAGGGGGAAGACCAGAGGACTCATAGGAGACGTTGATAGCCTCGACTATCCAACGACTAAGGGTCTGCTTGGTGGCAGGAGAACCCTTGTTAGAAGGACCGTAGCAAACAAGCAATTGGTCTGATTTTCTCCACAGGGCAGCTCTGTGGACGTATGCGTCCAGTGCTCGCACTGGACACATACAGTTTAGCTTCTCTTGGTCTGGCTCCCGAAAGGGAGGAGGACAGAAGGCCTGCAGTACGATAAGTTGTGGTGTAACAGAGGGAACCTTCGGAACGTAACCCGCTCGAGGGTATAAGAATGCTTTGGCCATACCAGGGGCAAAGTCTAAGTAAGTAGGGGCCACCGAAAGGGCCTGAAGATCTCCAACTCTCTTTAGTGAGGTGATTGCCAGTAACAGGGCAGTTTTAAGTGTCAGATGTCTATCTGAGATATCTTGTATTGGCTCGAATGGAGCTTTACAAAGAGCCTCTAGAACCACAACCAAATCCCAGGGGGGAACACGGGATCGTACTGGAGGTCTCAGCCTCAGCGCACCGCGGAGGAAACGTGTAACTAGGGGGTGTCTACCCACTGACTGACCATTGAAAAGGACGTGGAAAGCAGCTATGGCCACCACGTAAACCTTTAAGGTGGAGTGGGATAACCCCGCAGAGAGCCTGGCTTGTAAAAACTCCAGAACTGTACCAACTGGGCAGTCTGCTGGGTCAAGCTGGCGGTCTCTGCACCATGAAGTGAAGAGCTTCCACTTCAGGGCGTACAGTTTCCTCGTAGAGGGAGCTCTGGATTGTAGTAGGGTCTCAACAACCTCGGTTGAGAGACCAGCTGCTAACAGCTGTGCCCCCTCAGGGGCCACACCCACAGCTTCCACAACTCCGGGCGAGGGTGAATTATCGTGCCCTGCGCCTGTGAGAGTAGGTCTGTCCTGATCGGTATCTCCCACGGAGAGCCGTCGAGGAGCGAGACTAGATCTGAGAACCATACTCGGCCCGGCCAGAACGGGGCTACTAGTAGTAGACGGGCCCCGTCCCGGCGTACTCTCGCCAGAACTCCCGGGAGCAGAGCGATAGGGGGAAAAGCATACAGACGAAGCCTCGGCCAGGTCTGTACCATAGCGTCCAGTCCCAGAGGAGCTGGATGAACTAGAGAGAACCAGAGGGGACATTGCGATGTCTCCTGAGTCGCAAAGAGGTCCACCTGGGCTGTACCAAATACTCTCCATATCTGCTTCACCACCTCGGGGTGAAGCATCCATTCCCCGGGCCTCGGCCCCTGTCTCGACAGTATGTCTGCTCCCACATTCAATCTCCCAGGAATATACACTGCTCTGATCGAGAGGAGTTTGCCCTGGGACCACAGAAGGATCTGGTGTGCCAGCTTGTACAAGGGGCGCGAACGCAGACCCCCATGGTGATTGATATAAGAGACCACTGATGTGTTGTCGGTGCGCACCAACACATGGTGACCTCTCAGGTCTGGGAGGAAATATTTCAATGCTCGATAGACCGCTAGTATCTCTAGGCAATTGATGTGCCATGTTAGATGGCGACCACTCCACAGACCGCGGGCAGGGTGGCCGCTCATGACCGCACCCCAACCGGTGAGGGACGCATCTGTCGCTAGCGTTACACGGCGACAAGGAACTCCCAGCACCGGGCCCTGATTCAAGAACCAAGGTTTCCTCCACATGTCTAAGGCACGAAGGCACCGCCGCGTGACCTTGATAACTCGAAGTGGATTTCCCCTCGGGGAAAAGCCCTTGGACTTCAGCCACCACTGTAGGGGTCTCATGTACAGCAGGCCAAAAGGTATCACGTTGGACGCAGCTGCCATCAGCCCTAACAATCTCTAGAATTGTTTGACAGTGAGTGACTGGCCTTCTTTGACTCTCTCGACTGATGTGAGGATCGACTCGATCCGAGCAGGAGACAAGCGTGCCTGCATCGTGGTCGAATTCCACACTACGCCTAGATAGGTGGTTCTCTGAACTGGAGAAAGTACACTCTTCTTGGCGTTTAGTCTCAAACCCAGCTCCCCCATGTGTGCGAGAACGACATCTCGATGTCGAGCCGCCATCTGCTCTGATTGAGCTAGGATCAACCAATCGTCGATATAATTTAAAATGCGGATGCCCTGCATACGGAGGGACACCAGAGCCCCATCCATACATTTCGTGAACGTGCGGGGTGAGAGTGCGAGGCCAAAGGGAAGTACTCGATATTGATAAGCTTTGCCCCCGAAAGCGAACCTCAGAAACTTCCTGTGTTGTGGAAGGATGGATATGTGGAAGTATGCGTCTTTGAGATCTATTGTGACAAACCAGTCCTCGGATCTGATTTGAGCTACAACCTGGTTGACAGTGAGCATCTTGAACTTCAGAGACATAACTGAGCGGTTCAGGAGACGTAAGTCTAAGATCGGACGCAACCCCCCATCCTTCTTTGGAACTATGAAATACCGGCTGTAAAATCCGGATTCCCTGTCTAGAGGAGGGACCACCTCGATGGCCTCCTTCCTTAATAGGGTATTCACTTCTTGTTCCATAACCAGAGCCTGCTGGGGGCCGACCACAGTCGGTGTAACCCCGTTGAACTTCGGTGGTGGATGACCGAACTGAATGCAATAGCCTCTTTCTATTGTACGCAGGACCAATTGAGATACATTTGGCAGTAGCTTCCACGCTGCTAAATAATCTACTAAGGGAATCAGTCTCTCGAGACTGACCTCTGGTGTAAGAGGCCCCCGAAGGGGCGGCGAGCATCCCAGCTCCGCTACGCTCACGGGCGGAAGTAACTGGGGGTGGCGCTCGCTGGAGGCCGCTGCGCCCTGAAGCTCTGGCAGGGTTGGCAGACCGACCTCCTGAGGGTACTGAGGTGAGACGGGCACCGTATAATGAGGTGAACCGCGCTCTACCCCAGCAGGGGCTACCCTCTGGATCCTGGCGTCAGGATCTTTTCGTCGAGGACTTCCGGGCTTCAATGACAGATCTTAAATCGGTTTTTGCCCGAGAAGCCCCCGACTCAGAGCGTCGTTGCCCTCGGTCTCGACGTGGGGGAGCACGAGTGGCGACGCTCTGCTTTTGCGCTTCCCGGTGTGAGGAGTCGGTATGTGGCGTGGTCATCTCCCGCCCAGATGCACCACAAGAGCGACGAGGGAGGAAACTCTGGAACGCTGCCGCCTGCTTGTGTGCCTCCTGGAACCTGTCGACGACAGTATTAACTGTGTCGCCGAACAGGCCCGAGGCTTGAAGCGGGGCGTCCAGGAGGCAGACCCTGTCTCGTTCTTTAATTTCTGACAGGGTCAGCCACAAATGCCTCTCCGCGGCCACTAAGGCTGCCATAGACCGCCCAATTGCGCGAGCGGTCTCCTTAGTGGCGCGGAGGGAGAGATCAGCGGTCTTTCTGAGTTCTTCAATATCTTCAGACTTAATCCCCTCCCCCTCATCGACATCTCTCAGCAGGTCAGCCTGATAAGCTTGCAGGACTGCCATAGTATGAAGGCATGCCCCAGCCTGACCTGCTGCCACATAACCTTTGCCCACTAGCGATGATGTAACTCGAAGCGGCTTAGTGGGCAATGTCGGAGCCTTTAGAGACGAGGCCGAACCGGGTGACAGATAGCCCGCGAGCGTCTGTTCGACCCGTGGCATCGCTCTATAACCACGCTCTCCCAGCCCCATCACGTTGCCATAATATAGTGAATCAGGGCCAAAGAGGCGGGTCGAATACGGGTGATTCCACGATCTCGATAACTAATCATGTAGATCGGGAAAATACGGAAGGCTCCGACGTGGAGGTGGTTGCTTCGGCCGCAGAAAGCGTTCGTCTAATTTGCTTCTCTGCGGCTCAGTCTGTTTCTCAGCAGGCCAGTCGATTTTTAATTTATCTACTGCACGCGTGACCACCTCCAAAAGCTCTTCATACTGGGGCGACAGGGGTGGCGAATCCCCAGCAACAGTCTCCACATCAACCTCCTCGGAGGACGAGAGGTGAAGAGCTGATCCCTCACCCTGGGGGGAAGAAACCGACGAGCGTGCTTCCGAACCCAGGGTTTGGGCACCGGATCTGGCAGATGAGGAAGGAGATAAGGACTGGCCCGTCTCCATTCCTTCTGACAGATCCACCTGCGAACTCCATGAGTGCAGCAGCCACTCTGCCTCGGCAGAAGCGGGGCCAGCACCGCGAGGAACGCTGGTGAAGGCTCCCTCCTCGAAGAGAGCCCTCCGGGATCGAAGCGTCCGCATTGGCAAACGTTCGCAATGCGGGCAGTCGGCCCCCTCGAGAGCCGACTCAGCGTGCTTCGATCCCAGGCAAGCCACGCACAGCCTGTGTGTATCCCCGCTCGTAATGTAGCGAGGGCAGGGAGGAACACACAATCCGTAACGTGGCTTGGAATCGCCCTTCAAATGTTTGGTCTTTTGCTTTTGCTTAGGCATATTGAGCTGTTTTAGCGATCTTTTTAAGCTAAGGGACAGACAACAATAAATAGGACCAACAGGACAGACTTTTGACATGCACACACAGAGCGCTTGCTGACAGATTCGAAGCTGAAGCCAGCTGCACGGCACGTGCTTTTATAGCTTCCTGGTCGGTACGTCACCCCGCCCGTGACGTCACGCCTTTCGGATGGACTGATTGCACACGATATTGAGAGTCGGTCTCGTCAGGGACGTTCCCCAAAACGTTCCGTTTCGACGCAGCTCGAGTTCCTGAAAAGGAACAGTGAATTAACGAGGGAAAAACTTGTGTTGTCGTATTACATTCGCGAAGCACAGTCAAATTGGCTAACATGCAATAAATCGCAACATTATTTATTTATCATTACAAATAAAAAAATAAACACCTTCCTCGCATTCTTTTTGTTTCCCGACATGAATTCGTGTAAGGTCTCCAGGCAGCTGCATTAACTCAAAATGGCGATGGCTTGTCTCTGTATTTCGCGCTCTCCGTGTATCGCCCCTCCCCCAACATATAACTTACAGACACGAGTTAAATGAACTTTTACAAGCCAGACAAAACTCAGAAGTCAAGACAACACATTACTTTGTTTAAATTTTCAATAACTTATAAACATAAGTTCAGTATCCAAAACTTAAAATGGCAATTTAATTTAAAGAGGAAAAGTAAGATCATATAACTTATTTGGGCTATGATGCTTTACAGTGTAGGTTTCATTTTAACGGATCAATCACTTATTTTCGTTTGCTGCATGTTTTTTTTTAAACACGCTAAAAAATAAATCAGAGTTTGTGAGAGGAAAAAAATTGGCTATAAGAAAATATTTTACAACAAATCCTTTAAATTTAACAAATTTATCAAATTTATCAGAACAAAACAATAATTAAAATATATGATTCTAATGGATAAATATAATTGCATAATTATAATTATTATAATAATATAGGCTTAGTAATAAAACAAAAAAAACTAAATAATAATAATTTAAAGCTAAGCATAAGGTAAGGTTTGGCTTTCTCAATCGGGAGAAATCAAAACGTTTCCATATTTGTGATGTTGCCCATTTGAAGCTTAACTATTATTCATGAGGTAAATAGGCTGTGTTCCTTTCAGTATCGAGCAAAAAAAAAATCATAATTAACAATGTCAAAGTGCTCACGCTGAATGTCTGGTTAAAGACTGCTGTTTCCAGTGAATATGTGTGCGAGGCACCAGCACGCTCAAACAGCTGAAACAAATAATACTTAATTTTTGGTCACACATAAGGCATAATTCAAAAATGCTGGTAGTTTGAAAAATCAAGAATAATAACAGAGTTAAATACTAATTATTGCTAAATGCTGGACCGTTCCCATTTCGCTCTGCATATGGAACCTGAAGATTTTTTTAAACCAAGAATGAACCGAAATGAAAATGAAATTAAAACATTTAGCTTATATATATATATATATATATATATATATATATATATATATATATATATATATATATATATATAGGCCTTGTATTTATTTACTGTTTAATAAAAATAGCATGCATATGATCCTTTGTGTTAAGGTCTTCTTTTAATTTTTGTTTAGTAGACTGTAGCCTAAGACTATCCTACATTTTAAAAATTAACAAATTGTAAAAAAATTATGTTTTTTTTAAAATGTTACAATGTTATATCATAATGTTATTGTTGTTTTACTTCCTTCTTTTATCTCATTTTACAGTTACATTCATTTCGCAATCCGTCCCTTTGCGCCACCTGGCGGTAGTTTCGCGAATGATTTTAACACGCGATTGAATTACAGTTACGGCGGTACACGCGGCGGTAAGCCCCAGATAGGATGGCCACCTACTGTATGTCAACTTTGGTCACAGGTGGATGAGGGAGACATGTACTCATTTACACTTACTGTCATAATCAATCTTGCTTGTTGACTTTTGAACACTTGTGCCTTTATTTGATAAACTGTATGTTTTTTCTTTTGTTTTTTGGATCATTTCGATTTAATGAACAAAACTTTGCACTATTTAAATGTAAATTACAAAACAATGGGAAAAATACAGAAAACAATAGCTTTCCTTTTTGCTCTGACAGCCACATGACAACGTGCGTGAGCGTTAGAAATCAGGAATGTTGAAAGAACATTGTAACTGGTATGTGATTCATCTTCAAACCAAACTTATGTTCCACTAAGTCTGGAAATGGTCAAATGTGGACAAACTCAAAACATTTTACACACTGTCTACACCTTTAGCGTTGTCCATTTTAGAGCTATGCGACTAATCCAATACAATGATCATGCACATCTAAACAGTAAAGCTGGTTCTGTGATTATTAGTGAATCTCCTTCAGATGCTTACAGATGGAGCAGATCTTAATACACAGAGCCCTAATTCGCTGATAGGCTACGCAATCAAGTTCATAATTGAATGAAATTCATCTGTGATTATGAACGTGATATTGTGTAGCTTGTCAGTGAACTACGACTCTGTGTAGTAAATGCCACTCCGTCTGAAAGCACACTAATTATTAACTTACTAATCACAGAACCGGCTTTACTGACTAGATGCACATGATCATAGCATTTATTTGCACAGCCCTAGTCCAATTGTGATCAGATTGACCAAAACATATCTCAATACCAGGTGGAAACAGCCTTTATAATCTTGGAGTCTCAGCCGGGGTCTTTCCCTGTTCCAGCCATAGCAAGTGCAGTACTACTAATAATTTATACTAATAGCTACAAAAATGTTCTTTTTGTAACAAAGTGAAAAAAATAGCTCAAAAGGTTAATGTATATAAATAATTGCAATAGATTTATCACAATTATTTATCAGCTGCAAGTTTTAACTGTTCATCCAGCAAACATTATTGAAGGACTAAAAGGTATTTCTCCATAAGTAACAGTTAGCTAATCGATAACTAATAAATTCTGTCATAACTGCTTAAGAACTACTATAAATTATCTACTAGTTAATGTTCACTAATGAGCAGGTATACATAATTCCATTGTAGGCATGGGCCGATTACCAGTTTCAAGATACCGAAAATTTCACGGTTATGAAGCCATTTTATTAGGCTTCAAAAACTCTGTGTTGATTGGTGTTGTTCGATGCTTAGCCAATTTCAAAATCATCTCTGCCCAATCAACTTCTTTTATCTGCCATTCGTAAGCCACTGCGGCTCAAATGTAGAACATGTCATTTGTGGTGCTTCCTCAATGCTTATTCCATAGGAATCGGCACTGAGGATCAAATTTAATTCACAAGTTAAATCTCTGGCCATTAGAGGAGGGATCAAATGACCTGAAGCTGAAGTGCTTTCAAACACTTTTCCTGTCATTTTTGGCACACATGGCAAGTCACATGGTCGTAAAGCGCTCTGGTATTCTGGTATTGACTTAAAAGTTAATTATTACTCCCTTGTAGGGCTGTTACTTTTGAGAAAAATAAAATTCGAACGGATATCGAATATCATGCAATGTATTCAAATATATTCGAATATCTACGTGCCCACTACTGTTGCTAAGCAACCATGACCTGCTCTCTCAATAAAGACGTGGAAATTTCAGCAAAGGATAAATGGATTTGCAGCACTAAAAATTGCTTGCAATTAGGGCTGTCTTTTTTTATTTGATATTCGAATATGCATTCGAACATGATGTTTTTAACTCGATGCGGTGCGGACGCGCCTGGGAAAAACGAGCCCGTCGCACCACGTGCGCTTTGCTTCCATTATGAGCACCCATACCGCGCGCCTACATTGGAAATAACGAACATGAGAGCGCAAAAGACGCGATATGTGAACGGCCCTTAATGGAGATTCAATCACAAATGTTTAACAGTGAGTCATAAACAGGACTATCTGGATTATTCTTTTTTTGACTTAATGTTTGAAACAGCAGGTTATCAAATTAGAATATCAATTTATATGAAGTGCCACTATGCATATCCCACAACATTAGGCTAAATGAAAAAAGAAAAGAAAAAAGATTCAGAACAGGCACAAACATAACGTGACAACTTAAACAGCAGCAGTAGTAAGGCATATAGCCTAGACTAATTCATTTCTTAATATTGTTTGCAAGAAACACCAGTCTATCAACTTGATCTGGATTAAGTGCGGGTCTCTTTTTATTTACAATGTTCCCCGCGGTGGAGAACACACTTTCGGAGCGCACAGACGTGCCTGGCTATTAGCTCTTATTCACTTGACTTGGTCATGGGCCTACGCTACAATACGTCTAGAGTGCCCTCTATTGGATAAGATGGCAAAGAATAAAAGGAAAAACAAATGCTCTAATCATGGCATTTTAAAAAACAGATATTTTATTCATAGTTCGATTACGGATATGTTTGAATGCATATTCGAATATCGAATAAAAAGTGACAGCCCTACTCCCTTGACTATTATTGGGTTTCTTGGCATTTGAGAAAACCCTGTGCTTTTGTACAGTTTTTTAAACATTCATCAGAAACACTGCCAAAATTTCAACATTCACAACATTGTTCAAAACACACAAAGATTTGCAAGCAGATTCTTCATTGCAGATAGCAGAAAGTAAATCAGTGTATGTGTTAGTGTTTGTGCGTTTTTTGCGTGTTAGAAATAAATGTTCACTTCCCTTTCTCGTAGTCAGCCACCAACCTCCTTGAACTGGACCATCTCCGTCCTGCTCTCCGTCTCTTTAATCTTTTCAGTGTCCACACGTGGATGAAATTCTGCTCACGCGGTGTGATGCGCTCGTTTTTTCCAGGCGCATCCGCACCGCATCGCATTAAAAACCTCAACTTTCAGAATGCCGCAAGCGTACCTCAGGTCATGTGACAAGAACTAACCAATCAGCTCCATCTTTTCCCGTAACAATGTTGAAAGATCAGCCAAGATGAAGGAATAGCTGACCATAGCTGTATATGGATGGCCATTTTTAAATAAATTTAGTAGCAGAGCTACTGCAAGCGATTTTTAGTGCTGGAAATCCAAGAAGGAGAAAGCGATGCGACTAGCAGTTTCCACACGTTTTTAGGCGCGACATGTGAACGGCACCTTAATCGTCTTTGTTCTTGTCACTCTCGGCCTGCTGGTGCTCGGTCTTTCTGAATCAGTTGTGCTGGGAACAATTTCAGACACGTTCCCGAAAACATCCTGTTCTCCGTCATGTGCTCTGCTGCATCTGCCGCTTCTCTCGCTCCTCTCGCTGCAACTTGTGCTGCATTTTGTGCTGGTCTTTGGAATGGTTTCAGGGCTGTCAGCTCTGCCACAGGGTAGTGATGTTTATAAGCCGGCGGTGCTGACCCGATCTCATATTGGAAAACACAATTATACTTTTCATTAGTAGTATTTTGCTCCGGTGGAGCTGTTTTCTCACACACATTCTCTTTCATCTTTTTCATTTCACCCCTACATGCCAATTCTTTCTACATTTGCTCTCGTTCTCGTCTTTCAGCCTTTCCTAACCAACAACCTATAGTCGTAGTACATCCTTTACTCACGTGACGAACACATACAACAACCATTCAATTTGTTTTTTTTTTTTTCAACTGACTCTCTCACAACATTCAGTCTTACTTTACTCAATGTCCCTTCTTCAGGAAAATCATCATATTTGATAAGCTTTCTATGTGTACACTTATGCCCATAATTCTTTTTCTATTTGACCGAAAACTGGTGTTTAAAAATTAGCTAGCTTAGTGTTTGGTGATCCCATGTTGGCTGACTTCTATCTCTTCTGGATTTCCTTCGACGCACGTCTATAATCTGTTAAACGTCTTCAACAGATCCGATTTTGTCACCTCAAATCGGCAAGGTTAGCAAAAATGCTCTGTAATTTCAGCTTACTCAAAATCTTCCCTTCAGTGCTTTCCAGCGCTTGATTGATTCTAGTTCACATAATCAGCTGTGGCTCTTACGTCCACCTAAGAGCTAGTTTACGGCATAAAATTGACTTGACTTCCCCATGTTACAATTTACCCCTCGAAGACCTTCTCTGCCCGCACCAAAGCGATGGTCAGCCACTATGGTTCACAGTCCTATGGTTCTATGGTTCACAGAAATACCCTGAAAGCAGTTTTGGCTCTTCTCAGTCATTTTTTCGAGGTAAGACCAGATCCTGGTGCTCTGAGATGATCACTTCGTCAAATCCGCTCAGGACCAGAAGAAACCACTGTGAGAACCCACTATTCTGACACCAAATTGTTGTGGCAAAAACAATTACTAACAAATAGCATCTCAGTGTAAGAGACAAGGAATCAAATTATATTCAAGGAAAAAAGTTTATTTTCCTTAAAGAGGTGCGTTCACTGTTTCAGCAGCTACCCTGAAACACAACAGACCTGAATCACAATGAAAACAGACAGCCTTATTATACTGTTATCACCCCCACTTCTTACAAGGCTCCTTCTCTGTAAATTTCCACTTAAGCCCATAAACCAAACCTAGCTGTTTTCAGAAAACACAATGGTCCTTCTAACCCCCTGGGCTTTTATTATATTCACACCCGTGAGGTCAAAGAACTTTATTTATGGATAACCCCTCTGTCTTTCCTGAGTAAATTACCCGCACTAAAGACCTCAAAGGCTCTTTGTTTTACTGTGTGATGTCTTCGTTGCATTCCAGGTGACATACATATTGAGAGAGAAACACAAGTTAAATAAAAAAAAAAAAAAAAAAAAAAAATATATATATATATATATATATATACATAAACCCACACAATGTCTAAGAAAGTAAATTAGAAACAGTAAAATATAATTTTTTGTACAAAAGCCTGCACAAACTGTGTTGCAATGCAATCATTTTCCAAAATGTAATTTTAGTGAAAATATTAAGTCTGTTAATGGGGCCAGAAACACTGAAGATGGACTACAGAGAAAAGTATTGTAGCAGGCAGATCACTCATTGTTCATGATGCACAAACTTTTTTAAATGTTTACATGGTATAATTTCACAAAGCTTGTCAGAACACATTCTGTTTTTCTTTCATATTTGGTTATTATTAAATCGAAAGATGTGTATGTTTGTTATTATTTTACTAAATAATATGAAAATATATAAATTATATGTATATGAATTATATAACTAACATTAAATAACTAATCACAGATTTAGGTTAACTACAGATGTCAGTCTTTATTTTTTTAGGAAACAAAGAAAAAATGTATATTTTAATATTCTGTATGTTGCTAAAAAACTAAATATATTGTATCGAGTGGTGAAGTAATTGCAATAGTTCCACATTAGCACAATCAAACCAGTGCAATGCAGCACAAGTGATTTTGCTAATTTCAGCCCAACCCAGTTCTCAATTGTCCAGTCCAGCGCCGCATTGTTTAAATAGCAAATGCATTTGCACCAATTTGTGAGCCCATGGGCATGCTAGTCTGAAAAAAATGGGTGTGCTCAGTCACACTGTTGGCGAGTTGCTATTTTGAGGAACTGACAATAGATTGCACCAGAGACCAACTCTTACCTGGTCTAAAGTCAATGGCACAACATATATACTCTGGGCACTTTGCTTATTGCACACATGGACATGCAGAAGCAAACACAGGTATGCGCAGCAGGACACAAACATGTTAAATATCAAAAACTAAAGGATAACAGTGTAGACTCGAACTCACAACCTTATGGTTAGGAGTCAAACTCTCTAACCATTAGGCCACGGATCCCCAAAGTGTGATGAACATGTGTAATAATACAAACTCCATAATCATCGGGAAGAAGGAGGCGGGAACCGGCGAACAATCAAAATGAAACTTTAATTACAAAATAAACACAGAACAGCGCAGCAGCCCCTCATAGACGACTGATGCGCACAAATAAAAACCAAAACATAAACTAAGGCCCAGGCCTGGTCCTCTCTCGTCCTTCACTGTCATCGCTCCAGTTTTATATCCTTCCATCTCCTCCGTGGGACTCGAGACCGGTGGGTCGAGCAGGTGTCGCTCATCTCCAATCACTCCACCGGCCTCGACCCCGCCCCACTCGTCACAACATGCAAAAAAAAAAAACACCTCTGTATTTTTGACTCAAATAAAACTTGCGCGCACACACACACACACACAAAACATTTAGTGTTGCTGGAACAAAGTTTACAACCATACCCATTTTACCTTTTATTTGTTGCCCACTAAATAATGTTCAGGTTTTGTCAAGTTGTTGTGAATGCTAGATTTTTCAAGAATAAGATAGGGCTGAATTATCCACAAACCTAATTTATAATACCATTCTTGCTGTAGATTGTATATACTGCCTTGGTAATTCGTTGCCTTTATAATGAAGTAGTCTGTATTTCATTGTTTGTGTTTAACATATGAAGTAGTTATCACTTCTACACAAATAGATGAATAAATTCTACACTGATTAAAGAAATAAGTAAAAATCTACTGGATTTGGATCTGTATCTGCCAATACTTAGAGTTTTTGGCAGAGGTTTTGAAAAAAGTGGTATCGGGGCATCCTTACATTTCATACAGTGATTGTTATTTTTATTTACTATTATTTGAATTTCTTTGACATTTATACATTTGAAAAGTCCCACATAGCCTTTACATTTGTTTTCCTTTTTACAGGTGCAGAAGCATCTTAGTCACAAAGAGGTCCAAAATGCCACGGCACTCATGTGCCACAGGCCACAAACGGCCCTGAAATTTTATAAGGCGTATTGTTCTGTCGAAGAAGCTTTGGAACTTCGAAAAAGCATGAGTAATTCAATTCAACTCTCCAGGAAACAGGTCATTGCATACCACACCACCACTGCACATTATTGATATCTCTCATTGTTTCTTTAAATGTATTTCTGTGTCTACATATCAAACAAAAACATGAAATTATGAAGTATTCTAATTTGTTGAGATTGTGAATTGGTGGGTTTTTGTTAAATGTGAGCCAAAATCATCACAGTTAAAAGAACCACAGACTTTAAAACTGCTTCAATCTGTGTGCATTGAATTTATTTGAATTACTCGACTACTCGTGGTACGTTCTGCTGTAAATGAAAAGAAATTTAATAGTTTGTATCTGTATGTAACAATGACAAAAAAATTGTATCTGCATTCTGATAAAACCAGGTGGAACTTTGCACAGTTACTTGATAAGACTGTTATGACTATTAATCTAAAGTAATTTTTAACTTCTAAAAACATATTTATCATGCAAGCAGAGAGATGTCATAAATGAATGAATGAATTCAAAGCACACATTTTCATTATGCAGAACTCTTTAAGCGAGAATTTGTTTTGAAATTCACTAAACAAATGTGATGTTACAAACCAGCAAAAGATAAAGATGCAAACATGTAGGCCAAATAGAAAATGTATCTATCTAAGCTGATTATTAGCCTACTCTTGAGAGAGAACTGATTTGGTTTTTGAGAGACTGAGACACGCAACGCAGCTGTTTGATTGGTGAGCACACTGTGTTATTCCATTCATTCATATCATATCGTAGCCTAAGGTTTAAATCATTGCCTTTTTAAGTATACGAATAATATAACGTGTACGATGTATTTTTATAAATTATATTTCTCTTGCCAAGCATTGATTTCTGAGAGATGCACGGAAAGGCAACAGCAATACGGTGTTTCATTTGCGCACTTTTCATTCATTAAGTTTACATTCATTCACTTTACAGGTTTGTGTATAATATTGCTGTTAAAAAGCTGTTATCTAGCAAACACTAGAATGTGGCAGCTTCAGTCGAATATGCAGGCATAATTATTCCTTGTCCATTATTCTTTTTTGAAGCCATTATCCGTGCCTTTCCAAATAAGGTATTTGTGTGGGGTGCACTCCCCTAATTATTACATTACATATTTACATGCAACATAGATTAAGTCATAGAAAGTAACAGCTACACGCAATATTGTTGTCCTACTTTAATCACGTCATACTTGCAAACTCTGTGCATGCGTTATGGTTAATGCATGCTCGATTAGTCAATTGTTTCCGGCAGCACCGACTAGTGGTTGAAGTAGTCGATCACTTTGACTACTCGACTAGTCTATGCAAACCCTAACACACACACATTCTTTGTTATTCTAACGTTAGAATAACATTCTACAAACCAGAAACAACGTTCTATTTCTTTAAAGAAAACTTTCCTTGCTAACCACACAAAATAACATTGCTTGGCAAACAGTATGTGCGTATAACGTGCTTTTCTGGCATTCCAAATAAATTAATACCTGTGGAAAAAATCTTCTCCCTTCTACCACAGGCTCTCTGTTATATGCCGCACCTCATCTCAGCAACAATACTTACACCCATTTTAAGTGCAAAATAGTTTAAAACATTCCAGTAATGTGATGAGTGCAAACACATTTGAATACTCTTATCACATAAATTTTTCATTTGAAAGAGAAACTCTAACAGATGCATATTCAGTAAGATTTAATTGTGATCATGTGGTTTTAATTAATTAATTATAAGTAATTTTATAAATATAAATAACTGATCTTTTTATATTTTATGTTTAGATGGTAGAGTCTGGTTCTTCACTGATGTCAAATGAAGGTGAGTTAAAACTGGATAATGCACTTTTGTTCTCATTAATACATTTTGGGAAGTAATGTAGATTCAAAGGTTTCATTTACCCAAAAATGATAATTCTGTCACTAATTAACTTAATTCCTATTTAAACTGAGCTGACCTAGACAATGGTGTCTGTGCATTCAATAATCAAATGCCTTAAGCTGAAAATTGAGAATTTAATCTTGTCATTATACATTACCGACACTCTATTCTACTATTTGATACTGTTCAGTGCTTTGACGCAATCTGTATTGTTAAAAGCGCTATATAAATAAAGGTGATTAATTTTTCCCTCTTATTTTATTTTTCCAAACTCATAAACTTTTTGTTCATCTTTGAAGCACAGTCCCTGTTAATGTTTTCTCATTTGACAGAGAACATACAGTATAACTATTTATATCATGATGATTCAAATTAAGATTTTGTGACAAATCAAACACGCACTCTCTGCAGTCTCTGTCTGTAGACTTGAGAGCGAAACAATGCATATATCTTTACCTTACAGATAAAAAAAAATCTTTAGAAAGCGAATTATCTACTTTCAAGTGAACCAATTAAAATTTAAAACATATAATCTAAGGTTATGTATAAGGTATGAATCGCATACAGGCACATCACTATTGCGTAGATTAGTGTTGCTGACTTTATCTCTTAAACTATGAACAAAGAAAACACTAGTTGATCAAAATATAAAATTTTTAATGCAGTCTCCTTTTTTCACTGAGACATTCATAATTATTAATTTTGCCGATTCACTGTGGCAAGCTTTGGTAATGCGTGTGCTTGGGCACTTATTAGGATGAAAGCAAATAAAGGATCATAATAATGGTTTAACAATGAACATGCATTTAGTCAACTGATGTTTAAAATGAATGACTGCTAGCCGACCAGAAAAATCCTTAGTCGAGGACAGCCTTATAAATTAGTGTAATTCACATTTGTTCTCATCTATTTTGTTGTTCTTAGTCCTACAAATTTGGGAAATTAGGTGTTCATCACAGTTTACTTGTAAGTTTACTTGCATACTTTCTTCACTTGCAGGTTTGGTTGAGGACTGTGACGAAAGAAATGTCTGTCCAGTTGAAACCGTGGAGACTGTAAAATCTTTGGCTCTCCAGTGTACAGCTAAAGCAGTTAAATCTAAACAGGGTGTTAAAGAGACTGAGACTGTAATTCCCCAGGGAAGACACCCTCACCAGGATGAAGAGTCAGTTTCAGTTGAAGCTATTGGAGTATTTTCTTCTGGGGCAGATGAGAAAACCCAGGAGCCGACTGAAGAAACTGTATTCGTGTCTGATAATGGCAACACAGTTGAAGCTACCACAACTTCATCCACTGCTGAGCAAAAGGAGTTAATTAAGTCTCCACCTGCCAGCAAAATTTGTGGCAGACAAAGAAGAGCAGCACAGACATCAAAAAAGGAAATGGCCAAAGCACCTGCTGTGTTGTCATTAATTGAAGAGGAAAATCTGAGTGAAGAGGTTTTTGACCAACCCGCTGTAGATACTAGCCCACATTTACCTGTAACTGAAGAACAAGCAGAAACAATGGTAAAATCTGTGAGGGCAAATAGGAACACAAAACAGTCAAAAATGACCGTTGTAGTTGAGGTCCATCGTGTTGCAGACCCTGAACCATCAGTCGCTGTCGTGTCTAGCCGTAAACGTAATGCAGTTACCAAGGCAAAGTCTGAGGTTACAGAAAATGTGGCTTCATCAGAAAAGCCTGTTAAGCCCGTTAAACATACCAGGAGAACAGCAAAAGCTCCTGGATCAAAGAAAGAAAATACCATAGCACAAGCAGATTCTGAATTTGTTGCAGCTAATGAAAATATCAAGCTTTCGAGAAGAGGAAAGGCAGTGGCTCCCTCTGCCCCCAAGACGTCAACTACCCTTAAAAGGAAAAGTAATGTGGCGATTGAGGTAGCAGATGAGTCCATAAATGAGGAACCTTTACCAAAGAGAAGAGGCAGAGTAGCCAGCAGCTCTGAAATTGTAGCAGAGTTTTCCACCAAAGAGAAAACATCTGAAGCGGAACCAAAAAAGGCTAAGCCTACTCTCAAGAAAACTTACAATAGAGTTGCAAGAGGACAGAAAATGACAGCCCAAGAACCAGATCCAGCACCTACTAAGGCTCAAGCATCTGTTTCAGGTAAGCATAATGTAAATTCTGTCCTGTACATTGGGATTTAGTAATAAGTGATTATTCAATGAACCTGATTGTGCATCTTGGGACTATAATTAGATTTTCTGTTTTGCATTTGTGTTCATGTTGTGGTGTATTATTCACCTGTTGAGTGTAATGGTAATGTTTTATGTGTTTACACAGGAATCAACACTCGAAAAGTAAGGAGTGTGAAAAATTTGAGAAAGTAGATGTCCCCACAGAGGCAGCTCCTCTCAGATGCAGCAGGAGGAAGTAAAGCATTGATTTTACAGAGTGGTCTTAATTCTGTGTAATCTTGAAATTTGTGTGAACATTTCATTATGGCTTTTTCAAAAAAAAAGTGAAAAAGTTTTCCAGTGTAATTTTAGCAGCTTTTGTCTTAGGGAAAACTGTGTGTACACTTGTCAGATGTTTTTTCTCTTAAATTCAGACTTCTTTAGTTCAAGAAAATGTTTAAAGAATTCCTAATTTTGAACTGCTAACTTTGTTTAAACACCTTTCTTCTATATTCCTTTTTTTATTTATTAAAAGAATAAAGTAAGCCAGGGGTGCAAAATCAGGCTTGATTGGTCAGAAATCTTAAGCCCTAGACTGTGTTATTTGCTGTAGTGTACATGTGACCTGCCTGAAAGTTTTCATTTAAACGATTTTTGTCAAGATTTTTGTTTGATTAATTTTACTGGTTTCATTAAGATAATGTACAAATCAAAACAAGGCATGTAAAATATACTTTTTAAGATGGCCCAAACTGTTTTTGTCATTTCTGCTTTGCACAGCAAGACCTAAAACGTGGGACATTAAACCCGTTATTAACAGTCATCTACAAAACGAAGCTGTCAATGGAAGATAATTAAATAAAAAGTTTTAAGGTTAAATATTTTTTTTATATTTCTTGTAATCTGAATAATAAAAGGTTTTTTGGATATGTGTAATAAAGAATGTTTGTCATTTTAAAGCAAAACGTTAAAGTGAAACACTACATTCTAAAAGTATGTTAATTGTATACTAAACTTTCTGTCTCGATGCACAGCAGCACCACCAGCTCCACCTCACCAGCAGGACAAGTCAAGTCAAATCACCTTTATTTATATAGCGCTTTAAACAAAATACATTGCATCAAAAGCAACTGAACAACATTCATTAGGAAAACAGTGTGTCAATAATGCAAAATGATAGTTAAAGGCAGTTCATCATTGGATTTAGTTATGTCATCTCTGTTCAGTTAAATAGTGTCTGTGCATTTATTTGCAATCAAGTCAACGATATCACTGTAGATGAAGTGTCCCCAACTAAGCAAGCCAGAGGCGGCAGCGGCAAGGAACCGAAACTCCATCGGTGACAGAATGGAGAAAAAAACCTTGGGAGAAACCAGGCTCAGTTGGGGGGCCAGTTCTCCTCTGACCAGACGAAACCAGTAGTTCAATTCCAGGCTGCAGCAAAGTCAGATTGTGCAGAATAATCATCCGTTTCCTGTGGTCTTGACTTCTGGAAGCACCTCTTTTAGGAGCTTAGATGGAATAAGGTCCAGGGGCGTAGCCATCTTTTCAGAACTGAGGGGGTCAGAAATTATACACACATATATATATATATATATATATATATATATATATATATTAAACATTACAATATAATAATACAATATAAAATTTCTGTAATCTATAGCCTACCAGTCAACAGTTTTTGAACAGTAAGATTTTTTATGTTTTTAAAAAAGTCTCTTCTGCTCACCAACCCTGCATTTATTTGATACAGAATACAGCAAAAGCAGTAATATTGTGAAATATTTTTACTATTTAAAATAACTATTTTCTATTTGAATATATTTTAAAATCTAATTTATTCCTGTGATCAAGGGTGAATTTTCAGCATCATTACTCCAGTCTTCAGTGTGACATCCTTAATAAATATAAAATCTAATATGCTGATTGTCAATATTTAAAACATGAGTACATTTTTCAGCATTATTTGATGAATAGAAGGATCCAAAGATCAGCATTTATGTGAAATAAAAAGCCTTTGCAACATTATACAGTATATCAAAATAAATTTATAGAAATTAATATTTTTATTTAGCAAGCTTTAAAATCTCAATAAATTATATTCAGTATTTAAATTACATCTATATCTTTTAAATATTCTAGTGAAAATATTTATGTTTACTGTTTTGCTGTACTTTGGCTCAAATAAATGCAGGCTTGGTGAACAGAAGAGACTTGACTGGTAGTGCACAGTATAGGCAACTTTAATCTCTAATTTCTAACTTTTAATTGGCTTAGAAATCTATAACTGCTGGACAATAACAAATAATAATGATATATATATATATATATATACTACAAACACTTATTTATCACATAATAAGGCAGAATAGTTTCTATACTGTAATAAATCTATGCCAATTAGCACTGTTTTGTTCATATACTGTATTTATCACCTGCTGGAGATGACTTGAAAAATCATTTAAAGTTTCAGTTCTGTCAAAAAAACTTTTCATACAGCGATAGCTGGACGCTGTTGCCCATATTAGGAGTTTCCTCTTATGACTTTCTTCTCGAGAGCGCGCTCCGGCTTCGAGGATGTAACACACACTTCGCGAGTGTTTAGCGCTACGTGAAGTTCATCTCGTCTTCTGGGCCCGAATAAAATATCAGGTCATGCGCAGACTATCCTGTCTCTTTGAGTTTAAATCTTTATTTATTCACACCAGCTCTTGAAAACCTCTATGCGAACACATTTGACTGAAAAAGTGCGGACGAATTTCCATGATATTAATCTACGCCCCTGGGTCTAACATACATGTACTTGGTTTAGATAATTTAACAAGTTTATACAATTCTTCCTCTTCTAGAGAATGAGTGGAACTGTTCCTCAGGGGATCTATAGTGCACTGTAGTATCAATAATAGTATCAATAGTATCAATTTTAGAAATAAAGTAGTTCATAAAGTCATTACTGCTGTGATGTTGGGAAATGTCAACACTTGTTGACATTTCAGCAGACAGCAGGTGGCAATACAGCGATCAGCCGCTCAAAAGGAGGTGGTGAGGTAACTGGAGCTATCCCATAGACTGTAAAAGAAATGGATACAGCGACCCCGTTGCTGCGGTTTGGACTACCTGCTTGTTTATTGAAGATGCAGGACAACCAGCTAGAAGTCTATTATAATAGTCCAGTCTATGAATGCATGAACTAGCTTTACTACATCAGAAACAGGTAACATGTTTCTTAGCTTGGCAATGTTTCTAAGATGGAAGAATGCAATGTTTTTGTAACATGGGAAATATTGTTTTCAAAAGACAAGTTGTTGTCTAATTTAACACCCAGATTTTTGACTGTAGAGGAAGAACAGTACATTCTTCTAGTTGCAAACTTTAGTCTTACTAGATTCTGTGTACAGTTTTTTGGTCCAATAATTAATATCTCTGTCTTATCCTAATTTAATAGGAGAAAATCATTGATTATAAACACACACATGCTGTTATAAATACTGAGATATGTGTGTTGAGTTACAGAGATGGCTGACAGAAAGAGCAGTAGCAGCAGAGGCGTCAGCTCTCATCTGACCGTCAGAAGGAAAGACAGAGCAAAAAATGAAGTCAAGAAAGAGGAGAAACCACCTAAAGAAAAAGAGAGCGCTAAGAACACGCCGGTGGAGAACAGAGAGAGCACAGAGAGACCAGGGGTGCGTTCTCCGAAAATACCTTAACGCTACGTCGTTTTTAAGTTGTACCTTAAGAAGTAGGCTACCTTATCGTCAATACGTGGTTTCCGAAACCTTCTTAGTTAAGTATACCTTCTGTAAGTCATGCGTTCGTAAGGTTGGTCTGGAGCGCTCTTAGCTATACCTTATCACTGCTGACGGTTCATACCGCTAGTGGCCACCACTACGCAAAAAGCTTTTTTACATCGCAGTTTAATTACACATAGAAATTTTTATATGAACATTTAATATAAAATCTGATTTAGTATTAAAATTACATTTTTACTTTAAATTTTTACACATACAATACTTAAGTTGTTATAGCCTACACCCAGTGTATGGAAGTGTTTTCATTAATAAAGTTTCCATACACTAATGGTTGTTAGCTTTTTTATTTACTATCCTAAGGCACATCAGCTGGCGAACCATTTGACAGAAAAGGCTTAGGAGTCTATAAAGAAAGATGAGTTTACACAAACTTTATAGCTATGGCAGCGAGACAGCGAGTACTTGTTTTAAATCAAAGACGGCGGCGTCCGCGGAGCCAGTTAGTGTATGTCAATTACTTTATAAGAGAACATTTTAGTCCACTGACTACCATGTCAGAAGAGACCATTGTAAAAAATTTCGCCTGCCACGGGAGCAAATTCTGCAGCTCTTGCATCTTGTTGGCCCAGATTTGTCAAGACAAACTCGACGGAGCTACCCCCTCAGCCCCGAAATTCAGCTGCTGGCGGCTCTTCGTTTTTATGCCGTGGGGAGTTTTCTGGAGGTTGTTGGGGATGGATATGGGCTGAGTAAGACCTCAGTGTGGCTGTGCGTTCACTCAGTCACAAACGTACTGCTTCGCCACGCCACTGATTACATACGTATGCCTTTCACAATGCACGAAGTGATGGAGACACATCAAGGCTTCCATGCCATTGCGGGTATCCCGCGAGTAATTGGCCTTGTGGACGGGACACTTATTCACATCTCCAACCCATCAGCACTCGACCAGGCCTTCATTTGTCGCAAGGGCTTCGCGGCTATCAATGTCCAAGTGGTAGTTGATCACAGGGGAGTGATTACAGACGTAGTGGCAAAGTGGCCTGGTAGCACACACGACAGCTTTGTGTGGGCCAATTCAGCGGTGGGTCAAGACGCAGAAAGAAGAGTTTTTGGGCAGAGCATTTTTTTAGGAGACAGCGGCTACCCCCTAAGAACATACCTTCTTAATCCAGTCACCAACCCCACCACGCAGTCTGAGCACAGTTACAACGCTGCACATGCTCGTACCCGCAACTTGGTGGAGCGCTCGATTGGGTGCTGGAAGATGCGTTTCCGTTGCCTTCATAAATCTGCTGGAGGGTTGCGTCTGAAGCCACAAAGATGTTGTGCAGTAGTAGTAGCTACAGCCATGCTACACAACATTGCAGTTACTGGAGGTGCAGCTTTGCCAGAAGAGGTGGAAGAAGAGGAGGAAGAGGAAGCAGGTTTCCACAACCCACCTGAATTACGAGATGCCCTACACGCTGCTGGTGTGCAAACGAGGCACCAAATGATTCACTCTATTTTTGGTTAATATTTTTTTCAAGCAATTTCTTTGTTTAAATCGACCACTCAGGTTCCTCATTTATTTGTGTTTCTCTAATAAATTGAAGTTGTGCACACAGTTCATTTGTCACCTATTCCCATGCCATTTCACTTAAATGCTGAAACCCCAATCACCTTATTTTTTTACTTTAGTACTTCAAAAGGTGGTGTCACAATACCTAGGCTACCCGATCTCCTTGCGCTGTGTACCTACTATATACTGTAGCATGTGTGCTATTTGTACTTACAATTGGCTTTGCATGCATATATATAAAAAAATAAAATACACAGCATTAACCTCGTAGTGAAAATTGATGATGTGGATACGGGTATATTATATACTTGGGGAAAAGTGTCACTCATAAGGTGCTTTTTGCATGCCTAAAAACACCCCAATTAAAAGTAATGTAAACTTCTTACACACACTTTCATGAGATGGAAAAGGATATTTCCTTTAAAGATGATCTGCAAACCCAACATTGATGACAACAGTTTTGCTTTTAATCGTGTTTTATTTGAAAATACTTTAAGTAAATTTGAAAAGGCACACCACAGAAAACAGAAAAATGTGAATAAGCCTGTTACTGGGTCGGCGATGGTTCACCTGTAACGTAAAAGAATAGTTAGATTAAAAACAACACGACACTCATAAACATCATAAAACCTTACCTTGATCTGGGAGTATTATTGGAACGGAAATTGATGGCCTTTGAAACTGTGCCTCGGACAAAGCATACTGCTTTTCCATAATATGAACCTTTGCCTTTTCCACCTCCAGCGTGGCTCGGGCGATGTCGTTTGCCTCTTGTAGCCCTTGCTCGATTCCCCGCAGAAGTTGTAGCTTCTCTTTTTCTAGCTTCACCAGCTCATCACTGCAGTCGCATCGGATGCTGGGCTACCTCAGTCAATGGTAGTGAAGGTGCGGACAGGTGTGGTGACGCCGGTGCTGAAGAAGCGCCGTCACTGCTGGCAGGGGAAGAGGGTGTGTTGGGTCGAGGAGGTAAAGATGAAGTGCTCTGCGGCAATGTATCCACACCTGCTCTCAGATCAATCCCCCCTGAGATACCCTGTGAGGCCGCTTCTCCGAGGATTGCCAGGGCCCTTTCCTCATCGCGACTGAGTGCAGGCACAGAGCTGGGTCCCCCACCAGTTCTTTCCCGGTCTCTCCGGACTGCTGCGCCTCTCGCTTTGGCAGCGCTTGCAAAATCGTGCCATTTTTTACGGATCACGTCCCACTGTCTCAATGGGCAGGAACCAGACGCTGCCAATTTCATGGCTATGCTTTCCCAGAGTTCTTTTTTTTTTTGTTGGAGACCGTTGTGCGGAAACTAGCGAATAATACACCTTTGTGGTGTTCCACCTCATCCAGCAGTATAGACATTTCGGCAGCAGTGAAGCTGGCCGATCTCTTTTTGCGGACTTTTTTTCCCGACATAGTGAATGTCGGTATGTCTCTCATGTTTGCGCTTTTATTGAGGAAATCATCCAATTACACAAATGAGCGATTTACGCCAATAATGTGATACGGCTGGTGGATAATCAGCATACGTTGTGGAGAACATTAACACACTTATGGCCATGAGGGTTTGGGATTGCACACTTGCTAAATTATAAACACATACTCATATTTATTTCTGCATGTATATTTCAATGAGCCCCGATAAATGCAGTTTGTACTATTTCTAAATAATACGCTTCTTTATAAAGAACATTGTTTTCTCAATACTTTACCTATACCGCTGTGAAGGAAAGAGCGCACAATCGATCATCGAGGCATCGATTTCAACCTATTCAGCACCTCCACCATGGACAGCACCTGCTAAGGTCGAACTTAAGAAGGTTTACCTTAAGCAACATCCTAAGGTATAGTTCGGAGAACACACGTAGGAAAGGAATACATGTAGTTAAGGTGTACCTTTTGAGTCTTCGTAGCGCGCTAAGAGACAACGTTATCGGAGAACGCACCCCAGAACCCATGGAGTTTGAGATCATCAGCGGGTGAGTCTGAACAATCCTCCCAGACCAGAAAAAACCCACTTCTAAAAGCTGAAACCCCACCTTCATCATTTTACAGTGCATAAATTTAAATTGAATAATTTAGAAGTTTCATGTGGTCTCGTTGAGATATATAGTTGAGTATCATCAGCATAACAGTGGAAACTAATCTAGTTTCTAATAATATTACCAAGGGGCTACATGTATATTGAAACTAGAAGGGGACCTAGGACGGATCCTTGTGGCACTCCATATTTTACTTGTGATAAATGAGATGACTCCCCATTTAAATAAACAAAATGGTAGCAATCGGACAGGTGGGATCTAAACCATCTTAGAAGTGTGCCCTTGAATACCTGTATAATTTTGTAATCGATCTATGAGTATGTCATGATCTATGGTGTAGAACGCAGCACTTAGATCAAGTAAAACTAGCAATGAGATGCAGCCTTGATCTGACGCAAGAAGCAGGTAATTTGTAATTTTAACAAGTGTATTTTCTGTGCTATGGTGGGGCCTGAAACCTGACTGAAATTCTTCATTCAGATTTTTTTTTTTTTTGCTGGAATCAGCTCAATTGAGCAGAATCAGGGTATCTTCCGTCCATTCAAATCCGTTTTCAATTAAAAAACAGAAAACGAAAAGACTCAAGAGGATTCAAGTGAGAGAACATGAATTCAGTAACGAGAAATTGAAAAATGTCTCGTTTATTCGTTATTCCGTTAAGTTTAACAAACGAAAAACGAGTTTTTGGCTCGATTTCTTCAATATTTCATTCGTACTTGTGGGCGGCGCTGAAACGCTCCTTTCATCTGATTGGTCGAATCGCTCCGCCTTCAACTCGGTCTTCCATTATTTCAGAATAAGAGTCTTATAGGAGTAATGTTTGAAACCACCGCTCACTGTTAATTAGCATACTATTTGAATAAGATGTTGCTGCGCACATAATTCGTGCTGCTGTGACTTGCAAGTCACCCCTTTAAATTATTTCTAGGTTATAGTATTGTATGAATATTGTCCCACTGTAAATACAGTGCAAATAATTCTGTCTCCTTGGATAAAAGTGAAGTGGAAATAAAAATCAATAATAGACTGGGGTGCGTTCTCCGATAACGTTGTCTCTTAGCGCGCTACGAATACTCAAAAGGTACACCTTAACTACAGGTATACCTTTGCTACGTGTGTTCTCCGAACTATACCTTAGGATGTTGCTTAAGGTAAACCTTCTTAAGTTCGACCTTAGCAGTTGCTGTCCATGGTGGAGGTGCTGAATAGGTTGATATCGACGCCTCGATGATCGATTGTGCGCTCTTTCCTTCACAGTGGTATAGGTAAAGTATTGAGAAAACAATGTTCTTTATAAAAAAGCGTTTTAGAAATAGTACAAACTGCATTTTTCGGGGCTTATTGAAATAAGTACATGCAGAAATAAATATGAGTATGTGTTTATAATTTAGCAAGTGTACAATCCCAAACCCTCACGGCCATAAGTGTGTTAATGTTCTCCACAACGTATGCTGATTATCCACCAGCCGTATCACATTATTGCCGTAAATCGCTCATTTCTGTAATTGGATGATTTCCTCAATAAAAGCGCAAACATGAGAGACATACCGACATTCACTATGTCGGGGAAAAAAGTCAGCAAAAAGAGATCGCCCAGCCACACTGAGGTCTTACTCAGCCCATATCCATCCCCAACAACCTCCAGAAAACTCCCCAAGGCATAAAAACGAAGAGCCGCCAGCAGCTGAATTTCGGGGCTGAGGGGGTAGCTCCGTCGAGTTTGTCTTGACAAATCTGGGCCAACAAGATGCAAGAGCTGCAGTATTTGCTCCCGTGGCAGGCAATTTTTTTTTTACAATGGTCTCTTGTAAACTAAAATGTTCTCTTATAAAGTAGTTGACATACACTAACTGGCTCCGCGGACGCCGCCGTCTTTGATTTAAAACAAGTACTCGCTGTCTCGCTGCCATAGCTATAAAGTTTGTGTAAACTCATCTTTCTTTATATAGACTCCTAAGCCTTTTCTGTCAAATGGTTCGCCAGCTGATGTGCCTTAGGATAGTAAATAAAAAAGCTAACAACCATTAGTGTATGGAAACTTTATTAATGAAAACACTTCCATACACTGGGTGTAAGCTATAACAACTTAAGTATTTTATGTGTATAATTTTAAAGTAAAGTAAAAATGTAATTTTAATACTAAATCAGATTTTATATTAAATGTTCATATAAAATTTTCTATGTGTAATTAAACTGCGATGTAAAAAATCTTTTTGCGTAGTGGTGGCCACTAGCGGTATGAACCGTCAGCAGCGATAAGGTATAGCTAAGAGCGCTCCAGACCAACCTTACGAACGCATGACTTACAGAAGGTATACTTAACTAAGAAGGTTTCGGAAACCACGTATTAACGATAAGGTACTTCTTAAGGTAGCTACAACTTAAGAACGACGTAGCGTTAAGGTAGTTTCGGAGAACGCACCCCTGAACAGTTCCATGATAATAATGTAATGTCTGTAACATTTACCACTCTCATCTTTTAAGTTAAAAGGCACTAGGTAGGTGTGCGTGACATTAATAAATAATTGGGGAAAGTAATATAGTTCAATTTATGAAATAAATTAGTATTAGTTAGTTTTATTACATACTAAATTGAATGATGTTTTTCTTTTAGTCTTCTTTGTTGGCCTTGAGAAAGCCAACATACAGTATATTTGAACATTATTTTCATTTATTATGCTCTGTTCTGCAGAGTTCAGTTCCAACACACTTGCTTGGACATTGCTACTGATCCTGAAGACCTTGCTTAGCTTAGGTGTGTTTATTTGGGGTAGCTAAACTTTGCAGGACACTGGCCATCCAGGACGAGGACTGAGAGTCCTGACATTAGCACTTTACATTCAGTGCACGTGATTTATCAACACCGAGTACATCTTAAAATGTACAGCTCATGAAAATAAAAGTTGCAGATGGACAAACATTAAATGCATAAACCAGTGTGAATAAAAAATAAATCTTAAAATAAATTTGGAGGTAGGTTGAAAAAGCCAGAATGGGAAGTTTTAAGTACAGCTTGAAGTGTGAAGTTTATTCTTGTACACAGATATGGCATATTCATGGTAGTTCACATGAAATTCATGTATTTATTTGTCATTTAAACTTACATAAATAGAAATCCTGTCTCCCCCTCTAGTGGACATTAAGTGTAAGACCTTCATTGCTCAGATAATGAAAGTCACTAGGATTTTTTGAGAAGGAAAAAGTCTGACCAGTTACAGCAACGAGTCAGACGAGTCTGAAGATCTGAGCTGAATTTGGTGAAACATTAAAATTTTAGTTGTTGTCAATTATTCTCATAATAAATGATAATAATGTTCAAATATATGTTTCTCAAGGCCAACAAAGAAGACTAAAAGAAAAACATCATTCAATTTAGTATGTAATAAAACTAATATTACAAATTTAATTTAATAAATTGAACTATATAAATTTTCCCAATTAATTATTAATGTCACACACAACTACCTAGTGCCTTTTGACTTAAAAGATGAGAGTGGTAAATGTTACAGACATATTATCATGGAACTGTTCAGTCTATTATTGATTTTTATTTCCACTTCACTTTTATCCAAGGAGACAGAACTATATGCACTGTATTTACAGTGGGACAATATTCATACAATACTATAACCTAGAAATAGTTTAAAGGGGTGACTTGCAAGTCACAGCAGCACGAATTATGTGCGCAGCAACATCTTATTCAAATAGTATGCTAACTAACAGTGAGCGGTGGTTTCAGACATTACTCTTATAAGACTCTTATTCTGAAAGAATAATGAAGAATGAAGAGTTGAAGGTGGAGCGATTAGACCAATCAGATGAAATGATCTTTTCAGCTCCGCCCACAAGTGCGAATGAAATATTGAAACCATAAACCGTTTTTTAAACCCAAAACGACAAAATGAGAAATCGAGCCAAAAACTCGTTTTCCGTTTGTTAAACTTAATGGAATAACGAATAAACGAGCCGTTTTTCAATTTCTCTATTGAATTCATGTTCTCTCACTTGAATTCTCTGTGGTCCGTGTAGGTCCGTGTATATTTTGGTCATTTGATTTTCTATTTAAAAATAAATAAAGATAAATGAGAAACGGTTTGATTTTCGTTTTTTCGTTTTGTTTAAGAAACGGAAAACGAAAATTTAGCTGCATTTTTCGTATTTTTGTTTGTGGGTAAAAAATGAGATTATGCTTTAATATTTGTTTGAATGTGTGGGCGGAGCTGAAACGCCCCTTTCATCCCTTCTGTACTGCACCCACAAGCGGCAACCGCAAACTCAGTTCATTTTCACCGGGAGAGAAGCGGCAGACAGCAGATCATATTAATCCCGCGGATTCTTTGCTAGTGGTGCTTGCAAGATAAAATAATAATAATAATAATAATAATAATTAATTAATTAAATTAATAATAAAATAAAAAATAATATTATAATTTTCCAGCTGCTGCATGTTATTGACAAAGCAGACTTGACAACTTTATTATTTTAATTATTTTAATTTTTATTTATTTTATTCTAGGCCATTCATAAAAAAAATAAAATGGGAAAAACCCAACCCCACATTTATAATAAAATTTATATTAAAATAAGTTAAGTTTCCCCCATAATTAGTCTACTTTAAATGTTTTAATTATAGGCTTAGAATTATGAACTGAATTCACGAATTCTGTAGATGACAGTATGAATATAGTGATGGTGTGACATCATTACAGATAATGAGTTCAGACGGGAAACACTGCACCTCTCGTTGGTTTCATTTGAATTACATAGGCCTAAATATAAAATTATTATTATTATTTTTCTATTTAAATGGATTATTTTAAAAGTAGACATGTCCAGCTAGACATGGTTCGTCTGATGCATGAGCCTGGTTCATTTCTGACGTTTCAGAAAGAAGTTAATGTAGACCGAGATGGCAGAAAGCACATCGTGTTGAGTTTTGTAAGGTTTTCGTGTTATTTAGGGTGTTTTACGATCCAAACTGACGGAGCTGAAGCTCTTTCCCCTGTTTTCGGGATGGAAGGTGTGGATCGGGATCCGCCGATCAGAGAAGTGCAGCAGACTACACTCTACAAGATAAAGCTTCAGTTGCTGTTGTTTGTAATAGCAAATGAAAACATAGGCTACTTGTGAGGTTTTTCTTAAATAGGTATAGAATAAAATTAGTAGGCTAAAAATCCGCATATTTCATGTCATTGTAGATCATATAGGCCTACAGTAAAATTAAAATGTCATTGAATAAATTAATTTCTGTTTGGTCAAAAAAAAAAAAAAAAAAAAAAAAAAGAAAATATATATATATATATATATATATATATATATATATATATATATATATATATACCGTTTCTCATTTATCTTTATTTATTTTTAAATAGAAAATCAAATGACCAAAATATACACGGACCGGTCCATCATCCGATCATTCAATTATCCCATTTAATCTGGCAAACCAAAAACGAAATAACGAATCAATATTTTGTTTTTCTGTTTTTCTGTATGAACCAAATATGAAAAACGGACGTTTGTTTCATTGCTTTCAGCTCGAAACGGGAAATATAATAAACAAGGAAACCAAAACGAAATAATGGATCAAATTTACGTTTTCTCAATTTTTCTTTATTTGTTGTAGTAGGTCTAACTATTTCCCACGGTGCCGTCCTGTTTAATCCGTGTATCATTCGTTCTTTTCATATTCAATTAAGAAATCAAAATCGGAAAATCGAAAAAGGACTTGTTTTTTCCTTATTCGTTTCATACACAATATTTAAAAAAACAAATAATGACTGTTTTTTTGTATTTTCGATTACATGCTCAAATTGAAAATGGGAAATACGAAAAACGCCTCCAACACGAATCTGATTTTGATATTTAGTTATCCAACTTGGCATGACCCGGAAGTTTTTCTTCACTCGTATACAGGCTACCTTAATTACTATGGCCGCTCTAGACCAATACATTAATTTGGTTAAAAGCTTATTCGAAAGTGGCAAGACTCATGCAGAGATTTCCACCCATCTGCAACAAATGGGTGTCCAGCGATGCTCTGAAATGAGCGTTAGACGAATCTGTTTTAAACACAACCTTCGTCGAAAAAGACATGTATCGGACACAGAACTGGAAGCAGCTATGATTGGATCTATTTATGAGGTAAATACGTATTTCATCTTCTGTATATTATTATTATTATTATTATTATTTATATTCGTATTGTTCGACCAGTGTTTTTGGGACAGTGCATTCACAGCTAAGTTGGTCCTTCATGGAACAGGCAGCTTTGCATTCGAAACAAACTTTAATTTAGATGTTTTTTCTTTTGATTGTATTTACTTTTAGAAATTATTTTGTAATAAACGCTTAAAGTGAACTATTAAAACATATGTTGACTTATGTTTAAGGTAAGTATATAGTTTTTTTGTTCATTTTTATTTCCTGCCGCTGTTTTTCAAGCAGTAAGTTATAGGCAGGCTATCGACAATGTCAAAAATGTTATTTACAGTTAAATATCCCATTGTTGTACTGTTTAAATATCTTGCTTCTCAGTTTGGTTGTCATGGATAAAATAATCTTATCACTTAAACATTATCTCATGGTTATAATTTCTTAACAGACAGGGCCATCGTATGGCCGCAAATTCATGACTGGCTATCTATCTTCAGTGAGAGTGCGTGCAGGAGAAAGTCGAGTCGGAAAATTGCTGAGAGAAATTCATCAGCCATACCATGAATTGCGACGGCAAGTAAGTTTTGCTACACTTGTGCTCCCACTCTGTATTAAACAATAATAATAATAAGCATGATAAAGTGACATCACAATCACCCTCATCTAGACAGAAACAAATCTTGATTACTTGTTCCATAAATCATGGTCATGAGATCCAAGTATATGCATCTAGTTTTGTTTCCTTTCGTTACTTCCTTCAACATACAAACTGTGGCACAAGTCCTAAAACATTTTGTTATCAGAAGCATTCCAAAAACATGTAAATGTTAACCCTGCAAAAAAAGAATGTTAGTGAAATATGATTACTTCAAATTTCCTTTGCAGTATTTGCGGTGGAACTTAATTAAATATAACCAGCATTTATAAGAATTATCTTGTAGCAAAAAAAAAACATTCTGTAAATGCATGAGCTATGGGTTCAAAATGTAAGCCTGCAATAACCAAATGTTTCCCCCTTGTTTAGGGTGCACGTAATCTTAACCCAGTCCCATATCATGCCGAATATATGGGCCACAAACTACACCTTGATCAAAATGAAAAGCTCGTGATGTTCGGTGTAACACACGTTTTGGCAGTTGATGGCTACAGCAGCAAAATTATTGCCAATGCTACAATGCCAGTGAAAAACAACCTCGTAATATATGAGGAAGTTTACAGGTGAGCATGTTCAGAGGACGTAACAAGCAGTGAATGGTAACATTTCAATATGGGGACCAATTCTCACTTTTAACTAGTTAAAAGGCATAGTTAATAGTGACTAAAAGTTAGATGTGTTTGCCATACTGAAGTGTTACCCAGTGAATATGCTTTGCTGTCAAAAATCTCCTCAGAATTGTCATGTGCACATACAACAAATTTACATCTTTTAAATCTTTTTATTTCAGATCTGCTGTAGTTAACTATGGCATGTGGGACCAGCTCAGGGTTGACCATGGTAGGGAATTTTACTTGTCCCTATACATGCAAGAGAAGCTGTCAAGACACAGATACAACCTCAGCAGACAACCATACCTCCAAACAACTTCAACAATGGTGAATTGCAATTCTGATAACAACTATTAGACTACTACAACCAATATAAAAATATGTAATTAATAATACATATGTGCATTTCAAACTGACACTTTATTTTCCTTATTAGCATACATTCTTCATTGTGTTTTATATAATATTAAATATTGTTTTTCTTAGAGTTGAAAGGATTTGGCCAGAAGTGAACAATTGGGTGAACTACCCACTGAAACAGGCCCTGGTGCACCTGCTAGACCAAGAAGTCATCAACATGGAGGACAGTTTAACTAAATTCTGCACTTCAAACCTGGCATGTCAGTTAAGCCAAATTGGACTAAATCGAGTAGTGCAGGCATGGAATGCTCATAGGATCCCAGGTATGCTCTGAGGACTTTAAAATATTTTTCTGAATAGGCACTTTAAAATCACTGCCATTCACTTTGATAGCTGTTTACCATGCTTAATTGTTTTAGGTCGTGGAATACCAAATGAACTTGCAGCAAGTGGATGTCCATCAAAAAATTCTGATGAGCTGCTGCCTAATGCCTCTGTTGTGGCAAATATGTACGAGCAGGAGTTGGGATCGTCACTGACATGGATGTCTACCTTTGGAACGGACCCCTTTTCCACTGAGGAGGACAGATGTCATGCAGAGCAGGAATTTGTTGAAAAGTATCCAGACATCTCTCTACTTTACAATCAAGCAGTGAACAGTGAATATAGCCTTTTTCAGGATGCATTGCTTTACCTCATAAATGTAACCCAAAGATATGCATGAAAAGTGACATCAATTCTCTCTCTCTCTTTTTTTTAAGCAGTTAAGTCTTAATTTGGCAGTATTAATTAGGCATGTAGTAAGCCTACTGTGAAGTCTATAAAATCAGCCTGGGTATACAAATAATGGATTCAATTTATGTATGCATGTATTTAGCTGCCACCATGCTCAAATATCAGTTGAATAAACAGACAAGTACATTTTTTGCCAAGAACTTTGTTGTATTTAAAATTATTTGTTTAAACTCTTCAATACAAAGACATTACTATATTAAACTATAAAATTGTATTGAATGTTACAATACAATACACAGATTTGATGCAAAACAAAATTAAATAACCAAATGCAATGATGCACATCTAACTGCACTAGAACTGGATATCTTGAGATCTATATTTTTTCAATACAACGACATAACTATATTAAACATTTTGCTTCAGTTTGTATTTTGCAACAAAAAAACAGTTGTGTAAAATTGTATTGAATAATACAATACACAGATTGGATGCAAAACAAAATCAAATAACCAAATGCAGTGATGCACATCTAACTGTGCACTAGAACTGGATATCTTGAGAAGATGGACAAAAGAACAAAAACAACAGTAAAACGCAATTGTGCAATGTTTGATAATACTAGTTATATATAGTATTAATCCAAGAGTATGTTTCTGAGTGCAGCCAATGCATCAGAGAGACCCATGAGTCTTTGTATGTTGTTGGCAGAATCATCAGCACGGCATTTTGGGCAGGATGTAGAATTTGTTTGCCATTCCTCAATGCAAATCCTGCAGCCAATAAGGCTTTGGCAGCATGATGAAACCATGGGTTCATTCATTGGACCTGCAAATTTGATACAGTTACAGTATTTGAAAACTATTTGATACATTTGTGGAACACTGTTGTCTTTATGAAAAGTGGTAAATCAGTTGTATTCATCAAGTTTAGATTAGCACAAACAAATTATATATATATAGTATATACACACAAATATTGGTAGGCAGGTTTAGTCACTGCTTGATGATTTTACACAATTTAATATTTTAAAATATTATTTTGAAGAATATAAAATTAAATTATACAAACCTTTGCAGATTATACACGCAAAAGCATCTCTGACAGCTGTGATTTCTGCATCTGTAAGGGATACTGTCGTCCTCCGATTGGAATTGGCAAATTCCACAAGCCCTTTCATCATTGTGGACACTGCTTGCAGTCCCTGGGCTGCTGCAACAACCTCTTCAACATTTTCCACAACCTCTTGGAGGCCAGTATCTTCTCGTCGACTGGAAAACATTTAAATCATACAACAATCATTTTCAACAGACAGTGAAAGTAAGCAGATACAATCATTTTAACCTATTAAAAGTCTCAAGGGCTTCATGCAGTCTAACTGTAATTCTATGTATTAACCTGTGATTTTAAATAACATGTTAAGCAAAAGTAATTTTTGTAATAAATAGAGTAATCAAGGTCCCAGTCCATCAACCCATCTGAATTTAGTGGCCTCAACTGAGCCCAAGTGATGCTGTGCATCTGCACTAAGACCTGAACTCTCAAATATACTTTTAAGAAAATACTGAATATCTAGCCAATTTAGGTGAAAATCCATACAAATGTGATTGAAATTGTAATGAATTGAATTAATAATGAAATGCAGCATTTTCTGTACCTCAGTCTCCTCCTTTTACTTTCTCGAAGCTGCAGAAATTCTTCTTGAGGCACAGCAAATACTTTCCGTGCATTCTGCTTCCAGTATGCTGATCCTGTATAGTAAATAATTTATAAAACAAAAGATTTGGAATAATTTATAACATGATTATGAAGCATTTTAAACAAAGTATGATGTACATGTTCTGTTCTTGAGGCAGTGAAAATCCTGCTATAATAAGAAATACAAAATGTTAACTATACCTCGGGTTCCTTCAGAATCCATGATTTCCTTTCCTTGGCCATCAGTCAGGATAAGTGAGTCTTCTTGTCCAAGAGCCTCTTTAACTTTACTCACAATACCCGAAAGTGAAGACTCAAACTCAGAAAAACGCACCGTTAACGTTTTGCTTGTCTCCAACTTGCCATCATGAAGTTCAGCAATGAAAATATTCCTAAATAATTATAAAAACAAATGCATTTTTTCACATTTGATATTAGAATCCTCTTCCTGTACATTATGTCCTGGTTTCACAGGCAGGGCTTATATTAAGCCAGGATTAGGCCTTAGTTCAATTAGGGCATTTAAGTAGCTTTTTTAAAAAACAATACTGCTGTGCATCTTGAGACAAAACAACGGCACTGACACATTTTAAGATATCTTAGCGCAAGTTGCTTTCAGTTAAAACATCTCAAACAAACATTTTAGTCTGGTACTAGACTTAAACCTTGTCTATGAAACCAGGGGTATATATTTACATGCATTCAGCATTTTTATGTTTTTGGCAATTAACTTGTGTGACTGGATGACAAAGTAACTAATGCACTGGAAAAAAAGCATTAATATTATGCTTAAATTATGTACTAGGTGTAACATATTCAGTTGTTTCAAGTTTTTTCAAAGAGCAATTGTTTAATTTGATTACCTTTGAAAAGTTTTTGGCGTAGTTGCTCTTGGAACTGCAGAAGAACCAGTTGCAGAACCCGCTGCTGCACTGACTGGCCGGTGGAATGAAAAGCGAGTAGGGTTGGGCGTACCTATATATATATATATATACCTATATATATATACCTATATATATATACCTATATATATATATATATATATATATATACCTATATATATATATATATATATATATATATATATACCTATATATATATATATATATATATATATACCTATATATATATATATATATATATATATATATATATATATATACCTATATATATATATATATATACCTATATATATATATATATATATATACCTATATATATATATATATATATATATATATATATACCTATATATATATATATATACCTATATATATATATATATATATATACCTATATATATATATATATATATATATATACCTATATATATATATATATATATACCTATATATATATATATATATATATAGGTATATATATACGTTATAAATAATATCGTATTTCGGATTTGGTTTTAGGACAGCTTTAATTAAAGGATTTGATCCACTTCAAACGTTGACTACTTTATACACACACACACACACACACACAAAGAAAACATGTAGTTAGAATATAAATATTTCGAATATATAAAGAAAGTTTTTTTTTTTTTTTATGAAAATCAAGTAGTCTAGATAGAAAACGAACAGAGAGCAGGTAGATGGTCAAGAGTTGTCTTTATTTAAATGCAAACATGTAAACAAATATGTACAGAATTATGTGAAGTTACATATTTAAATTATTTTTACAGTTACATTGTGTGACATAGGTAAGTAGTAGTTTTCAGATGTGAATGGGTGGGGGGTATTTTCTTGACGTCATCAAACCAAAGTCACAGTAAGCATAGACTATACTGTGGTGTATCATTCCTGAATCCTGATATGAATCAGTCTTTGAAAAACCCATTATTATAGACAATTCAGTGACAAAGTATTAAACTCAGATACTTGAATTTATTCCTGAAAGAATCTGAATCTTGGACGAATAGATTGAATAAAAGGCTTCTTTATTAACACAGTGACTTACCGACACCTAGTGGCGATATTACTTTCATAAGTATCATAAAGTAGGCCTATCATTTCATTTTGTCATTACATATTTCTGTGTTAAAAATGTTGTATTAAACATTAATCTCATTTCATTGTACAGTTGTAATTGCTATGTAAAGGCATGTACAGCCGCCTGATCAGCATTAAACTGTAAACAGGCCTAATACATCTAAAATCAACTTTTTAATACTGATTTAATTATTACATGTATTCCAATTTAACATTATCATTTAAGAATTTAACATTAAGGATGACATAAATACAAACCCGATTCCCAAAAAGTTGGGATGCTGCACAAATTGTGAGTAAAAAAGGAATGGAATAATTTACAAATTTCATAAACTTATATTTTATTCACAGTAGAATATAGATAATATATGTTGAAAGTGAGACATTTTGAAATGTCATGCCCAATATTGGCTCATTTTGGTTTCATGAGAGCTACACATTCCAAAAAGGTTGGAACAGGTAGAAATAAGAGGCCGGAAAAGTTAAATGGACCAATTTGCAACTTATTAGGTCAATTGGCAACATGATTGGGTATAAAAAGAGCCTCTCAGTGTCTCTCAGAAGTCAAGATGGGCAGAGGATCACCAATTCCCCCAATGCTGCATTGAAAAATAGTGGAGCAATATCAGAAAGGATTTTCTCAGAGAAAAATTGCAAAGAGTTTGAAGTAATCATCATCTACAGTGCATAATATCATCCAAAGATTTATCTGGAACAATCTCTGTGCTTAACGGTCAAGCCCGGAAAACCATACTGGATGCCCGTGATCTTCAGGCCCTTAGACGGCTCTGCATCACATATAGGAATGCTACTGTAATGGAAATCACAAAATGGGCTCAGGAATACTTCCTGAAAACATTGTCGGTGAACACAATACACCGTACCATTCGCCGTAGCCGCCTTAAACTCTATAGGTCAAAAAAGAAGCCTTATCTAAACATGATCCAGAAGCGCAGGTGTTTTCTCAGGTCCAAGGCTCATTTAAATTGGACTGTGGCAAAGTGGAAAACTGTTCTGTGGTCAGATGAATCAAAATTTGAAGTTCTTTTTGGAAAACTGGGACGCCATGTCATCCGGACTAAAGAGGACAAGGACAACCCAAGTTGTTATCAGCCCATCTTGTGATCGAAAAAACGTGTTCTTTATCCCCGCGAGGAATACGCAGAAGTGAGCGAATAGTCCTTTGAAACTTTTTATTTTTATTTTATTTTTTTATTCAATTGACAAAGCAAATACAAACAAATCAGGTACCATGTGAAAATCTTACAATTCTACCGTGCACATCTTAGAAAATAAATACATAAAAGAACAGAAGAACATGGGGCATGGGCCATATGATAAAGATGGCTTTCAAATAATCAAAAGAAAATGAATCAAAAGGGCAATTATTCAATAAGTTTGTTTATAAACGAAGCTAGTCTCACTGCATTCTTGTTATTAATCCTTAATAAAGAGTTGTAAAAGAGTTTCAATTCATTCCTCCAATGAGTAATGTTAGGAATTGTCTTGAAGAAACGACATTTCTGTATGAAATGTTTACTTAACAAAATTACATTGTTAATGCCAAAATCATTGTGATCATTGCGAAAAACACCGAAATTTTATATCATTAATTGTTAGATTCATCATTTGAATTCCTTTAGAGACGAACAATTGTTGAAGGTCCAGCCAAAACCTTTGTACAACTTCACACAACCAGAAAAGATGATCCAAATCTTCAGGTTCATTTTCACAGAAGTTACAGTTTCCTACATCTATTTTAAATCTCCGTTCTAAGAAATCATTAGTTGGATAAATCCTATTTATAATTTTAAACTGCATTTCTTTTGTTTTTGGCGGGACTGGGAATTTTAAGTAATCACCTCTAATCTTTTTTATTACCTGCTTACTAAAGTCTTTGAGAATATAATCTCTTTTGAGAGAGCTTGTTTGGCAGTTAAGTAAACAGTTCCTTATAAACTTATTGTTACATTTGTAATTTTGCAGATCAATACCATTAATGCAAAGTTGTCTTAAGGAAGGCGTGATTTTTGAATATATTATATCCTGCTTAATTATAGCTACAAGTGATATTGGGAGAGCTTTCACAATCTGTTTAAACTTCTTTTGGGTACAACTAATTTGAAATTTGTCACAGAATTCAACATGTTGTAAAACATTTCCTTCCATATCTATGAAGTGGGCAATAGCCCAGACACCTTTAGAGAACCATTCAGAAATAAAAATAGATTTTCTATTTACCAAAATATACCTATTATTCCAAATGGGTGTATTGTGTGGTGTGAAATTGTGCTAGAATATTAGTTTCCAATACCGAAGGACCTGTTGAAGAAAATCTGAAAGTTTCATAGGAAGTTTCTTAAAATCAAAATCACATTGGAGCAGAAAACTAATGCCGCCTACCCTTTCAAAAATCTGATTGGGAATATAATACCACAATGAATTTTTATTTTGAATATAGTTTTTTAACCATCTAATTTTTAACATGCCATTCATACAATCAAAATCCATTGCATTACCACCACCATCCTCATAAATTCGAATTAAATCCTGCTTGGCTATATAATGACATTTATTCCGCCATATGAAATCAAAATTTAGTTTGTTGATAGTTTTAACTATATGGGGTGCTATTGGAAGAGAGTAAGCTGGGTATATTAATCTAGATAAACTGTCCATTTTAGTTAACAATATTCTGCCAAAAATTGAAAGATCTCTTCATAACCATCTACTTAGAAATTATTTGCAGTTGTCCACACTGTCTACTACGTTTCGTTTTTCAGAGATCATTTTGTCTTTAGTCACTACAATACCCAAGTATTTGACTTCTTTTTTTACCTTTATGTTATACAATGATTGTATGGATTGGTCTTTTTTATGGCAATAATTCACATTTATTTAAGTTTAACTGAAGTCCGGAGGCTTTTGAGAAAATATTGATAGCTTGTAATGCTATGGGAATTTGAAATTTGTTTTTAAGAAACAATGTTGTGTCGTCAGCCAACTGACTTATAATTATTTGTTTGCCCATTAAATTCAGACCTTCTATCACGCTGTTTTTAATTAAGATGGACCATTATAAACAACAAGGGAGAGCTTCCACATCCTTGCCTTATTCCTCTTTCAATATTAAATCTTTTACAGGACCCGTGTCCCAAAGACACACAACTATTTATATCATAATACAGCATATGTATAATATCTTTGAATTTGTCACCAAAACCAAAATAATGAAGTGTTTTTAAAATAAATTCATGCTCAACAGAGTCAAAGGCCTTATAAAAATCAAGGAAGAGTATAAAACCATCATCATCAATTAAATCACTATAGTCTAACAAATCCATAACAAGTCTAATGGTATTATGAATGACTCTTCCTTTTATAAAGCCCTATAAAGTGAGACTGTGTCTCACTTATTGTGTCTGCTATCCCTTTTTTAAGTCTAGAGGCAATGGATCCTGAAAATATTTTATAATCTGTGTTTAGTAGAGTAATCGGTCTTAAATTGTCTAGTTGCTGCTTGTCTTTCCCCGGCTTTGGGATCAGAGTAATTACGCCCTGTTTCATACTAGTCATCAATTCTTTCCTAACTATACATTCTTTTAGCGCTTCAAATAATATGATTCTCAAATCTTTCCAAAAATATTTATAAAAATTAACTGTGAGGCCATCTGATCCCATGGAATTTATTTGAAGCCATTTTCTTAAGAACTGCGTCCAGTTCCTCTATTCTAAGTTCCGAATCACAAATATTTTTAAAAGATAAATCAATCTGGGGAATTAATGGAGAAAGATTTTGAAAGAGGTTATTACAGTCTACTTTCGAGAACTGAGAAGAATATAATTTAGAATAAAACATGTACTTCATTTTCTATGATTTTTGAGTCTTTCCGTACCTCACCATTTACTAAAAGAGTAGAGATGCAGTTTTTTTGTTGTCTGCTTTTTTCTAGATTGAAAAAATAAGAGGAATTCTTTTCACCTGATTCAATCCATCTCGCTCGCGATCTCACGAAAGCTCCCTGTGCTTTGTCAAGATAATGTTGGTCTAACTTGTTTTGTAATTCAACTAGTCTGCTTTTTTCTTCAGAGGTTAAATTGGTGTTGCTACAGAATATATGTATTTCTTTTAATAATTAGCTTTCTAACTCTTTATTTTTTTTGGCTAGTACTTTACTAAACTGAATACTGATTTCTCTGATTCTGAATTTGATGAATTCCCATTTGTTACTATAACCAATAATGGCGTTATCATTTTGGATTTCAGTAATTATTCCTCGGATTTTACTGCAATATTCTTCATTTTGTAATAATTTACCGTTAAATTTCCAAAAGCCTTTCCTATATGTTGATTTATCTGTAGGTTCTAAGACTAGTTCTATATAACAGTGATCTGATAAAGGTGCATTTGACATAGTTGTCTTTGTAACATGACTCACTATATTGTCAGTGCCCAACCAATAATCAATCCTAGATTTACAGGATCCATTTGGTCTAAACCATGAAAAACCTGTTATTCCTGGGTATATTTTTCTCCAAATGTCGTTAAAATTATTATCAGCAAAAAAGTTGTTAATTAGAATATTAAATTGAGGTTTACCAACTCTAGCTGGCCACCTATCAAGCCACTCATTTGGAGTCATGTTCCAATCCCCTCCACATAAAATATAGTCTGTAGGATATCGACCTTTAAAGAAGAGGATTTTTCCGCCCCATTGATTCAACCAGAACGATGCATCAGCTTCTGAGGAATGAGTTTCTTGTAAAAAAAAACAGTGAGAGTTTTGCCCTTTACAAAATAAAAATAATGCCTTTCGTTTAACAAGTTCTTTCAAGCCCCTAACGTTTAAAGAACCAAAAGAAATTTTAACATTTATCATGAACTATCAAAAAAAAAAAAAAAAAAAAAAAAAATATATAAAACTTTTTTTTTTTTTAATTTACTTTTAACCGTGCTGCTAAAATAAGAAAATGCCACATTTTAGAGCTCTCAAACCGCTCATGAAAATTCCACCTTTAAAGTCTTATCCTAAAGAAGACAGTCAGTTGTCCTCAACACGACGTCCATCAATGTATGCGTAGGGCCCCCGGAAAAAAGCTAGTTTCCCCGCCTTTCTTGCTTGATCAACCAACGGCCACAAACGCTCTCATGCCTCCAAATCCTCTTTGGGTAACATCTCCGCAAAGCTAATACCTTCCATTCTGCATATTGGCGAGTCTTTGGTTTTCAGCCATACTTCATCCTTCACATGTCTCAATGCAAACAGGATAATGACTTGCCTGGTGCGGTTATCCTCTCTTTTGCCAAGCCTATGAACAACATCCACCGCACGCTCCATGTCTCCCGCATTTTCTGGGGCAATTTTCTTCAGTATGGGGATAATGGTCGCTCTGAGGTTTTCATCTTTCTTCTCCTTTAGACCCCTCACACCTCATGCTATATCGTTTCTGTTCCATAACTTTCTTCTTCAATTCTTTGTTTTCCTTCCTGGCCATTAGCCCTCTCCAATTCCAACACTTTCTTTTTAGTCTCCTTTAACTCTTCCGAGTTGAACTGCACAGTTTTGGTTAAACTAGCAATCATGGCGGTGTTCTGGCGGTTTTGCCCTTTAATGTCTCCTAACTGCGACTCAATTCCAGTCACACGTTTCCCCAACTCCAATATTGCTTCCAAAATATCGTTATTTGAAGCTTGGGGATGATCACTCTCAATGTTTGGCTTAGTCTTTTTTTCTTTTAAAGTTTTACTCGGAGTTGAGTCGAGTCTGGTCCTCGTTCCCTCTTTGATTGCATTGTTACATCCATTGCACAGTAATTATGCTCACCATCCGTTGACTTTTCTGGATTTGAAGAGGACGGTGGCTGCAGTATTGCTGGTTTAAGTATCTGTTGAATATTCATCGTTTCAATTCAGGTGGAGTAAATTAGTTTAAATCATGAAAATCCGCGGTCTTAAAGAGAGCTCTCAAAAAAGCGACTGCTTACTCCGCCGCCATCTTGGTACCTCCTAGTCCTTTGAAACTATCCACTGTGCATGCGCAAAGCAAACAGGACGGCACCGTGGGAAATAGTTAGACCTACTACAACAAATAAAGAAAAATTGAGAAAACGAATATTTGATCCATTGTTTTGTTTTGGTTTCCTTGTTTATTATATTCCCCATTTCGAGCTGAAAGGGTCCGTGTATATTTTGGTCATTTGATTTTCTATTTAAAAATAAATAAAGATAAATGAGAAACGGTTTGATTTTCGTTTTTTCGTTTTGTTTAAGAAACGGAAAACGAAAATTTAGCTGCATTTTTCGTATTTTTGTTTGTGGGTAAAAAATGAGATTATGCTTTAATATTTGTTTGAATGTGTGGGCGGCGCTGAAACGCCCCTTTCATCCCTTCTGTACTGCACCGACAAGAGGCAACCGCAAGCTCAGTTCATTTTCACCAGGAGAGAAGCGGCAGACAGCAGAGGATATTAATCCCGCGGATTCTATACTAGTGGTGCTTGCAAGCTATATATATATAGGGGAGACCGGGGATGGTTGTAACAATTTTGACCTTTCTGTCTATAGCTTGTAGTACTTTGAAGTCAGTGTGTTCAAAATGTGATCCAAACTAGTTACAAGTGTCTGCTATTAAATGACATAGCTATTATCTTTGCAACACAAACAGAAAATGCATGGTTTAGTTTCAAACACGAGGAGTGAAATGTTACAATTCACCCCATAGTCTGGGTTAGTTGTAACATACCCTGGGGTGAGATGTAACATTATGATATCCACCGGGGTGATATGTAACATAATGAAATAAGGATTTTGACAAAAAAAATATTTTGAAAGGTTTTTATTCAACACTGACTTTTCAATATAACTAGTCATAGTAATTACCATTATAAATTGAACTTGAACTCAAAAATTGTTTGTTTGTAAGTGTTAGTATTGGCCATAATAAAATTGAACACTTGAACATTGTGTGTGTGTGTGTGTGTGTGTGTGTGTGTGTGTGTGTGTGTGTGTGTGTGTGTGTGTGTGTGTGTCTGTTAAAGTAATTGACCATAGGAACTAAATTAAAGAACTAAATTAAAGAATTAAACGTTTGTGTGTTACTCTCAGTCATAGTAATTGACCATAATTAAACTTGAACACTTGAACATTGTGTATGTGTAAGCACGTTTGTTACTGTTTGAGTATTGGCCATAATAACATTTAAATTAAATGTGTGTGTGTGTGTGTGTGTGTGTATATGTGTGTGTGTGTGTGTGTGTGTGTTTGTGTGTGTGTTTGTGTGTGTGTGTGTGTGTGTGTCACCATCAGAATCACAGTGGTGACAGATGTATGGCACTCCTGGAGTGCAGGCTTCGTGGGCCCACAGAGCACAGGTCAAACACTGAACCCAACCTTCTTTTGGCTTTGAGTTTTTGAAGTGTTCCATGCACACAATACAGAAATTTTCTTCAGCATCTGAGGAATCTGTGTCCTGTGGCTTAATGTTATGCAATTTCTGTTTTTTCTTTCTCTGTTTTATCTTTAGACAGCCTAGGGCATTGAATTGACTTGACGTGTTTGTTGCCCTTGTTACCCTTTTTGGGCAAGCTTATTTTCCGTTTCACTTTTTCAGATCTTGCTCTCTGCTCTTCTTCCAAGGCCATCTTGACAGGTGTATCAGTGAGTATTGCTGTATGTCTCCTCTTTCTTCCTGTTGCTGTGATTTTTCTTGGTACAGCTTTTGGTAAGGGTCGCACGTCACCTGGGCTAAAGCTTGATGAGGCAATAGAGAAGTGGCCTAGAGGAGTGGTAAGAAGGGCAGCTGGAGGAGTGGCCTGGTAGGCAGGTGAAGGAGCAGTCAGGTGAGCAGCTGGAGGAGTGGTCAGGTGGGCAGCTGGAGGAGTGGTCAGGTGGGCAGCTGGAGGAGTGGTCTGATAGGCAGCTGAAGGAGCAGTCAGGTGGGCAGCTGGAGGAGTGGTCAGGTGGTCAGCTGGAGGAGTGGTCAGGTGGGCAGCTGGAGGAGTGGTCAGGTGGGCAGCTGAAGGAGCAGTCAGGTGGAAAACTTGAGTTGCCGCCTTTTGGGCAGTTGGAGGAGTGGTCAGTTGGGCAGCTGGAGGAGTGGCCTGGTGGATGGCTGGATCAAGACGATCTGTGACTTGTGAAGGTGTAAACTCACTCTCACTGAATATGTCTGGACTGTACGGCCAAATTCCACTGCACTGGAATCCAGCTTGAATATTCTTTGGTGTAGCTGCAGATGGAGCTGCTATCCTCACAATTCCTGGTATGTCATAAATTGTCATGTTCTTTCCTGGATTCATTCTCATCCAGCAATCACTTGCACTGTTTACCATCCTCTTGAGTGGGCCATATACACTCCTGTCGAGGGGTTGGAGTTTATGACTACAGTGCGGGGGGAATGTTAGCATCACAATTCCATTGTTCTTGCAGAAGTCAATGGCTGTAATTGACAAGTGTGAGCAATGGTTATCCAGGAGAAGTAGCAACTTTTTCTCAGGGCTGACCTTGGTGTGGGTTGCGAAGTGCTTCAAAAAGATGACAAAATCCTCCACCTGCATCCATCCTGATTTATTTCCACTTCCAATACTTCCTATTGGCCCATCTCGTACAAAGTGGTCTGCATAACGAAGGCGTGGGAACACAAACATTGGAGGAATTGTGTTGCCAATAGCATTGACTGCAAATGCGAGACTGACCAGTTGACCCCTTTCGCCTGATGTCATTGCCCCAACCTGTTTAGAGCCACGTTTTGCAATCACACGGACCGGAGTTTGCACAGTAGTAATGCCTGTTTTGTCGACATTCCAAATGTCATTGGCAGTTAAGCTGTGCCGCCTTATTATTTCATCAAGTTTTCCAAAAAACATCGCCACGTTGTGTTTGTTAAAACTGGATGCCCGTGCAAGGCTTGTGGCCTCAGGGCTCCTAATGGACAAAGTTGGGTTTCTTTTCATGTAAGCTGAAAACCAGTCTGCTCCAGCCTTTAAAGATTCATCCCATGTCTTTGGATATTTGCACTTATATTTCACAGCAAGCTGATACGCAAGTTCTCTCACCTGTAATTTTAATCACATACAAATTTCAGTATTTTCAATATTTCCCACATCTATCCATCTCTATATTTTAAACACTGCCACCATTCTAAATTGATGATTTTCTCTGAACTCCTATTATATCCCTATTTCTACTCTTTATTCTACTTACCTCACGTGGACACAGTCCATAAAATGCATCAGCTGCCTCCAACAGATACTCAGTAAGTTGTTTTTCTTGTTCCTCAGTGAAGACCCTCTTTCCACTGTGGTAGCCTACTCTCGGAAGTTCACCTGATCCCTTCTCTTCTAACATCCTCCTCTTTTTACAGAATCTGTACAAGGTTACATGGCAAATACCATACAACTTTGCCACAGATCTTATAGACTTTCCCTTTGTCTCATCTGATGCTTTCCTCAAAATTGTGAGAGAAACCCCTCTGTCTGTCTTTCTCTTCCAAGACCTAGGCATACTGAAATTCAAATAAAACATATATAAATTTAACTAAATTTTCTTGGGGTAGGTTATAACGTTTCATTGTTGTTACAACTAACCCAGAGTCTTGTTGTTACAACTAACCCAGAGTCTTGTTGTTACAACTAACCCAGAGTCATGTAGCCATGAACTAGCTCACCTTACAGCTAACAGGCAAAACATTAGCACTAACAACTTGCATGGAAAATATCTACACAGACAGACAATAAACATAATAAAAGTTTAAGGAGTTTAACTACAAAGCAGAAATTCCCATAACAAAAACAAAAAAAGTAAAAAAAGTTACTTTCATACCTCAAAATTGTTTTTTCCACTCTAACCTGTGCTGTGTCTCCAACAGGGCTCTACTTTTTCACATGTGGAATAAGAACTAAACTGAGCATGTGCGAAGTGAATCAGGTGATTTGTAACTAGTTCCTGATTGGACATATTGGAGTTGTTACAACTGACCCGTGTTACAACCATCCCCGGTCTCTATATAAAACATTTTGACCAAACAGAAATTAATTTATTCAATGACATATGAATTTTACTGTAGGCCTATATGATCTACAATGACATGAAATATGCGGATTTTTAGCCTACTAATTTTATTCTATACCTATTTAAGAAAAACCTCACAAGTAGCCTATGTTTTCATTTACTATTACAAACAACAGCAACTGAAGCTTTATCTTGTAGAGTGTAGTCTGCTGCACTTCTCTGATCGGCGGATCCCGATCCACACCTTCCATCCCGAAAACAGGGGAAAGAGCTTCAGCTCCGTCAGTTTGGATCGTAAAACACCCTTAATAACACGAAAACCTTACAAAACTCAACACGATGTGCTTTCTGCCATCTCGGTCTACATTAACTTCTTTCTGAAACGTCAGAAATGAACCAGGCTCATGCATCAGACGAACCGTGTCTAGCTGGACATGTCTACTTTTAAAATAATCAATTTAAATAGAAAAATAATAATAATAATTTTATATTTAGGCCTATGTAATTCAAATGAAACCAACGAGAGGTGCAGTGTTTCCCGTCTGAACTCATTATCTGTAATGATGTCACACCATCACTATATTCATACTGTCATCTACAGAATTCGTGAATTCAGTTCATAATTCTAAGCCTATAATTAAAACATTTAAAGTAGACTAATTATGGGGAAAACTTAACTTATTTTAATATAAATTTTATTATAAATGTGGGGTTGGGTTTTTCCTATTTTTTTTTTTTTTATGAATGGCCTAGAATAAAATAAATAAAAATTAAAATAATAAAGTTGTCAAGTCTGCTTTGTCAATAACATGCAGCAGCTGGAAAATTATAATATTATTTTTTATTTTATTATTAATTAATTTAATTAATTAATTAATTATTATTGTTATTATTATTATTTTATCTTGCAAGCACCACTAGCAAAGAATCCGCGGGATTAATATGCTCTGCTGTCTGCCGCTTCTCTCCTGGTGAAAATGAACTGAGTTTGCGGTTGCCGCTTGTCGGTGCAGTACAGAAGGGATGAAAGGGGCGTTTCAGCTCCGCCCACACATTCAAACAAATATTAAAGCATAATCTCATTTTTTACCCACAAACAAAAATACGAAAAATCTAGCTACATTTTCGTTTTCCGTTTCTTAAACAAAACGAAAAAACGAAAATCAAACCGTTTCTCATTTATCTTTATTTATTTTTAAATAGAAAATCAAATTACCAAAAGATACACGGGCCCATATTAATCCGTGTATCATTCGTTCTTTCGTTTTTCTAATTGAAACCAAAAATGGAAAAATAAAAAAACGACTTGTTTTTTAAAAATCTGTTTCCAAAACGAAAATGAAAAAACGGATAAAGATTCGTTTTCCGATTTTCAAATTTGTGCTAATATCAAAAATAAAAAAAAACGGATAACAAGCGTGTGTGTTTCACTCTGGTGTTTTTGTCTGATGCTAGTTAGTGACGGTCGTTCTTGAACGATTCGGTCATTTTAAACGAATCTTTAATGTGACTCGGGAAGAACGAGTCGTCTCTGGGAGTGATTCGTTTAGTCGCATATGGTTCTAGTTCACCTTTTTCAGTCAATGCAGTGGGAGCCGGAAAGAGAATTGATTAGTTCTTTTCTTATTTGATTAATGCCAATGTACCAAAGATAAAAGTACAGATAGGTAATGTCAATATTGCATACAAAGAAGTGGCATTATATGCAAAGCACCATTTACAGACGTATGTAAACATAAAAATAAATAATACTAATCGAAAACTTTAACAAAATAAATTAAAAAGATTAAATAGCATTGAAAAGATTAAACATTTTTAACAGCCTTAAGATTTTTGGAAGATTAAATACTTTGGATATACTGTTGAACCTCTGCCAAACAGTACATCTTTAAAAAGCAGAGAGAAACCCTGTAGCACACTGCGATAGATAACATTAGAGAATTCCTTCCAAAATAGCTGTGTGAGTACAATCCCAAACGATATGTATATCAGTTTCATTAGGGTCTCCACAAAAACAACAGCTTGTATCTATGTCTGATTTAAACCTTTTCAAAAACACTTTAGCTGGGTAAAATCTGTGTAACAATTTGAATGAGATTTCTCTAACCTTGTTAGTTATTATATATTCCAAAGACAGAGTCCATACTTTTTTCTCATCAATATGATCAACCACATTTCTCCAATAAGACACCACATATGGAGTCGTTACACGCTCCTTTTGAAAAAGCGATCTGATCTTATAGTTACGTGATGAAGGATACTGGACAAAGTCGTGGCCTAGTTGTTAGAGAATTTGACTCCTAACCCTATTGTTGTGGGTTCGAGTCTTGGTCTGGCTATACCACGACTGAGGTGCCCTTGAGCAAGGCACTGAACCCCAACTGCTCGCCGGGTGCCGCAGCATAAATGATGAACACTGCTCCGGGTGTGTGTTCACAGTGTGTGTGTGTTCACTGCTGTGTGTGTGCACTTTGGATGGGTTAAATGCAGAGCACAAATTCTGAGTATTGGTCACCATATTGGCTGAATGTCACATCACTTTTTCACTTTCATGTAACAAAAAGCATAGTTTTCCTACTGGGATTTCAAATGGGTGTAAAGATAAAGATAAAGTGCTGGATGATCTAATGAGTCCCTTGAAAGCGTAACAACTCCTTTAGGAATAGTGTCCATGATGATGGAGAATTCTTTGGGAGTTACTGGAAAATTACATTTACATAAGAATTTTTTGTGACTTAAAATAAGACCTTCCAAGTTAAAGAACTAGGAAACAACCAAAACAAATTTCCAAATGAAGTACCGCTGAGAAGTGCTTAAAAATGAATGACCATGCAAGTAATGCCTGTTTATGAAATTTGGTTAAATTGTAAGGGATTCTAGCAATCTTATAAATACAGATCAATAGGAAAGGGAGACCACCTAATTTGGAAAAGAAGTCATTGGGGATAAAAATCCATATTGAATTTGGATTACACAAACACTGTCTAATCCAATTAATTTTGAGAGTGTTGTTCAAAGAAGAGAAATCAAGGAAATTAAACCCACCATAATCATATGTGCTCATTAATAAGTACTCTTTATTACCTTTGTTACAACATTCAGTGTATAGAAAATAACCATTATGACAGAAATTTATACATTTATAAACTGTAAGAAGTAAAAAGCTCAGAAATGCAGTAACTGTAAGAGTAAATAATAATTATAATAATGATGATGATAATAATAATGATTAGGCACCTGTTTGTAAGGAAGCATGTAAATTCATCTATCCAATGCTGTCACGTCACGTGACAAAAGAACGAATGATAGGATAAAGCCTTTTATACAGTCTTTATTATTATTATTATTATTATTATAATTATTAAACAATACAAACATTAAAACGTTAAGGCAATACACTTAAAATCATAAAGACAAATAATAATAATAATATACACAGACATTTGTTGCAAGGGTAACTCCAGTCTATGGTCAAAGCTTATGGGTCTGTCACGTGAGGAGCGACTCGAAAACCCGAAAGACTCAAGAGATTAACTAATCAATTCTCTAACACCGGCACCCACTGCATTGACTGAAACAGGTGAACTAGACTATTCCTATACAGAAACTATAAAATTTTGCGCATGCGCGACTGAACGAATCACTCCCAGAGACGACTCGTTCTTCCCGAGTCACATTAAAGATTCGTTTAAAATGATCGAATCGTTCAAGAATGACCGTCACTAACTAGCATCAGATAAAAACACCAACGTGAAACACACACGCTTGATATCCATTTTTTTAATACTTTATATTAGCATAAATTTGAAAATCGGAAAACGAAGCTTTATCTGTTTTTTCATTTTGGTTTTGGAAACAGATAAAAAAAAACAAGTCGTTTTTTTATTTTTCCATTTTTGGTTTCAATTAGAAAAACGAAAGAACGAATAATACACGGATTTGAAAGCAATGAAACAAACGTCAGTTTTTCATATTTGGTTCATACAGAAAAACAGAAAAACAAAATATTGATATGTTATTTCGTTTTTGGTTTGCCAGATTAAATAGAATAATTGAATGATCTGATGATACACGGACCATTAATGTGGGCAGCTTATCAGCCCTCCTGCCTAATGGTCGTGGCCTAATGGTTAGAGAGTTGGACTGGCAATCGAAAGGTTGTGATTTCGAGTCTCGGGCTGGCAGGAATTGCGAGTGCATGTACAGTGCTCTCTCCACCCTCAATACCACAACTTAGATGCCCTTGAGCAATGCATTGAACCCCCAACTGCTCCCAGGGTGCCGCAGCATAAATGGCTGCCCACTGCTCCGGGTGTGTGTTCACAGTGTGTGTTCACTGCTCTGTGTGTGTGCACTTCGGATGGGTTAAATGTAGAGCACGAATTCTGAGTATGGGTCACCATACTTGGCTGAATGTCACTTCACTTTCTAATGCAAGGATTTTGTGTATTTTGCCACGCCCCTCCATAAGCCCCTCCCCATAACCAAAGCCCCCCCCCCAATCTCACTCTAAACTGAACTCAAAAGTTGGCAGCCCTGCATGAATGGATTCCTCTGAGTGTGCTGAGTACATGCGTTTTCATTAACAATATTGCACACATTTTAAGTAAATAAAATGAAATAGAATTGCTATTTAATAAACTGCAAGACATGCACCACATGCGGTGCAATTAACCAGAATTCAATGTTCGTTTTATTGCAATTTCTACAGTATTATAGAATAAAACTTACATGAATGGATTCCTCTGAGTGTGCTGAGAACAGTAGAGGTGTTTTCATTAACAAGATTGCACACATTTAAAGTAAATCAAATGAGATAGAATTACACGGAGGACTAAAAAATTTTTTATTCAGTATCCCCCATCCTAGCCTCCTCAGTATGTCATAGAGGATCTAGTCACGCAACTTCCTGTGCGATGACAAGTACAACTTTTCCCATTGATTTTGACAGGTGCTAGGTGTTCAGGCCCGTGGAATGGTCCCAAAACTTCAGAAAAGCTTTGATTCGAATTATGTTGACCCTCAAGGGCCCCTTAGACAGCGTGCAAAGTTTGAGGTCCGTAGGACCACGTTAATTGCTTGTTTAAGTGCCGGCCGTGGATGTTGTGTGCTGAAAAGATAATTTTCCTTGAATATTTTTTCAGATTTTTTTTCAATACTTGCCGTACTCACAGGGTTACGGGTCTGAAATAGGTGGTACATGAGGGCAAGATGAACGAGCATGTGACGCCCCGAACTGTTTGCATTGAATTAAAGGCCACTTTGGTGGCCATGTTTAACATACATTGAACCACTTTTGAAAAAGCTGCAACTGGTACGTCTTTAATTTAGGGGTCAAAAGGTCGCAGGGCCCCTAAATTCAGCTTAGACTACTGTCAAGGTCCCCCTAGTTGTGCTTGAGTGCTTACTGAGTAGTTTTATGCATAAATCTGATAATTTGAAAACTCACCACTGACGGAAGCCATACACAAAAGGGCGGTTTAAAAGCTCTGAATTCCATTGTCTCTGTGTCGAATTGACATGTGCACCTTCAATAGCATACTGATAGTGCAGATGTTTGTTCGCTATTATCATCATTATTCAATATTAAAATGATTTTGCATATGACATGTGATCTTATGGGATGTTATAGGATGATACTTTTCCTTGAATATTTTTTTGTGATTTTTTTATTAATACTAGCCATACTAAGAGGTTCACAGGACTCAAATAGGCGGTGGGTGTGCGTGAGGGTGTGAAGAACAAGCGTTCGAAGCTCCCAGGTGTTTGCGCCACATTAAAGGCCGTTTTGATTGTTTTGAGTCAGACAGTGCCCAAGTGCAACTTATCTGTCAGGACCTACGCAGGCGTTCCATGTACAATGCATTTTTATGCAAACTAAGCCATCTTATGAGCTCTAATGTACATCAAATCCCTGAGCACTGTACTGTAGGTTTTACTCAATAAGATCATTGTAGTTAGGAAATATGACCCATTACTGTATCCTCCATGGATCACCTGCATAGGTCCTGTCAAATAGGTTGCACGTTGGCACTTCCTGTGATTCTGCTGTCATAAGGTAAGTGCCCCCGTGCAACTTATCCCATTGATTTTCATAGGTGCTTGGTGTGCTGGGTGTTTATTGAGTAAAACGATTAAAAAGAGTAAAAAGCTATGAATTCCTTTACTATTTTCAGCAAATTCATATGATATTGTACAAGCGTACTCTTCATCTTTACTCTCTCTACTCACTCACTTATTCTCTTTTGCTCTGTTGTAAAGTACAAACAGAGCTAGGGGTTGCCACCTTCAATATAGAGAAATAAGGGACGCCTGGGGGGGACACCCCTCGGGGCCACGATGACCACAGGTCCGATGACGTGCCAGTGGTGGTAAATCACAACTTAAAACATGTTTTCATAAAAATCCTAATTGCTAATGAACTTTAGTAATTGTATAAGGTGGCGTGAACACAGATTTTGGATAAAATATTTGTCCATGTTTACAGACAGTAACACCATCCAAACAGTGAAACCACATAATAAATAACCGATCTACATACATTTCTAAATTCATGTAAAACACAATTTTATTATTATTATTATTGGTAAGTTAATCTATTTTATATAGTCTATTGTTAATTCTACAGTAGCCTATTGAATAATACAATAATTTAAATTAGTTAAGTTGTTTATTTGCTTCACTTAGGCACTATATTTGTATTATTAAATATATCTATCTTAACTATTATTAAAATAATGCTTATGTGTCTGACTGTGCACCTTAATGAAAGTGAAAGTGAAAAGTGAAAGTGAAGTGACATTCAGCCAAGTATGGTGACCCATACTCAGAATTTGTGCTCTGCATTTAACCCATCCGAAATGCACACACACAGAGCAGTGAACTCACACACACACACTGTGAGCACACACCCGGAGCAGTGGGCAGCCATTTATGCTGCGGCGCCCGGGGAGCAGTTGGGGGTTCGATGCCTTGCTCAAGGGCACCTAAGTCGTGGTATTGAAGGTGGAGAGAGAACTGTACATGCACTCCCCCACCCACAATTCCTGCCGGCCCGGGACTCGAACTCACAACCTTTCGATTGGGAGTCCGACTCTCTAACCATTAGGCCACGACTTCCCAAAAAGTAATAAACAATCGTAATCGTAATAAACAAATCGGTAACACTTTAAAATAAGGTTCATTAGTTAACTTTATTAATTAACATTAACTAATAATGATCTGCACTTATACACCAATTGTTCATCTTCATGTTAATTTCCACATTTAATAATACTTAAATCTTGTTAATATTAGTTAATGCACTGAACTAACATGAACAATGAACAGCTTTATTTCTATTAACTAACATTAACAAAGATTAATAATACTGTAACAAATGTATTTCTTACTCATTGTTAGTTCATGTTAGTTAATACACTAATGTTTAATAAATGAACCTTATTGTAAAGTGTATGAATGTTGTTCTGAGGGTTGTCCCCCCTAAAATATAATGTCCTCGTTTGTCCTTCCGTTTTTTTTTTTTTTATCAATAGCGCACATCAAAAAACAAAACCGAAATATTGTAATTGCTGCAACATCAGCCGTGTATGGGAAAGAGAGAGAGCAAGAAACAGGGGATCAGTTAGACTCTGGAATAGAATTCTGAAAAGCTGTGCAGATTCGTTTTTTGTTTCAACTAAAAGTTTTCCTGGGCTTGGCGGGCCTCCAAACTGCCCGGACCCTTATGCACCTTCATACCCATTTTTTTCTCTCGCAAATATCACAAATATTATATTGTTTTTTTTTCATCAGTTAAACAAGAAGTCAATATTAACAGACTTCTGTAAGACACAGCATATTGCCTATTTTTGCTCTATTTCACCAATAAAAATAGCTCATTCCAAACAGAGGCACGGTGCTGCTTTGTGTCTCTGAGCATCATGACAGTGTTTCGTTCCTGAATTAATCAACCGTTTAAATGATCAATGATACACTTATTAATAGTGACCTGATGCCACCTACTGGCGGTTTTCATTTCACATTTAAAGTACCTTTCCATTTTTTTTTATATTTAATTGTAAATATCAGTAAGCTATTCAAAGTTTTAGGATTAAAATATCAAAACATTATTTCTGCATTTGTAACTGCAGGTTAAATGATTCATGTCCTGCATTAAACAGTGTGTAAATACATCTAAATCTGATGCTCTTCAGATGCAGCGTTTTTTTCTCTGCATTCCAAAGATACATTTTGTTTATAATGATTTTTATTGGTTTGGTAAGAAACCTTAATTTTTCTATAATTTTATAATTTTTTTGCAGACACTTTATTGATTAAATGTAAGAATTTGACGCTAAATATAATTCAGTCTTCTAGGAAAAAATATAAAATGCTCATTAAGGGTGAAAATAACTTTTGTTGAAAAATATGAATTTCCATCACTGCTGTGAACTGACTAAGCAGAATGTGAAGTGAAGGAGTGGATGCCGAGTTGCCATATCCCTCATACTGATATTAATTATATTACATTATTTCTTGTTTGACTATTAATCAAGTTATGGCAAAAGTGAAATGTGTAACCTTATGTGCGCTTATGAGATATTAAAGAATCCTGTTCTACCCTCTATTTCTTTTCCTCAAGATTAATGTCCACATATTATGTGTGTGTATCCAACCGTAATGATAAGACACTCGCCAGTGCTAGAAAGCCTTGAATTTTAGATAAGTTCTCTGTGTGTGTTAGTATCTCTCTGTACAGGGAGAAGCTCAGAAAGTCCCAGGACAAACGATCAGCTGCCAGTGTCCAGCGTATCAGATATACGTCTTTGGAGAGTTTATCTAGGTTTTGGAACCAATCAGAATTTTGTTGACTTATGTATTGACGCAATTAGTATCCTCTGTCAGGGTATAACTGTGGTTGATTTTGAGTTGTACGGGGGGCGGCATGCGAACTCCTGCGAGAGTGTTGAAGCTGACTTCTGCTGATGAAACTGCAAACTATTTTCTTCAGTAAAATTATTATTTTTCTTCATTGTGACAACATCTGGTCCTTGGGTTTTAATTGTAAATTACCCCAACAGTTAATGGTGGAGGATCGGCGGGCAATCATTCTTTGGTGACATCCCTGTTCAATCATCAAACCAAGGTAGGAAAGATTTTATATTTAATATTATTGGTTAGGGACTGTCTGTAAGTGGAGGGGATCGAGAGAAGGAGGAATGATGGACTCACTCAGACGTGAGGGGGTAGACACCAGCTCCGGGGTGGAGTAGGTAAATTGGTGTCACGGTACACCTGTAAATGAAGTAACCTTGTGAGTAAAAGGGGTACAAGTGCACATCGGTAGGTCTTAGGATAAGATACATTTAAAGATGTGTACAGTTACAGGGGGTAAAAGTGCACACCTATAGGTCTTAGAGAGAGACGTGAATTTTTTCTAGGTGTGCACAGTCCAGGGAGGGACAAAAACTCATTCTTAACAGGCATGTGAACCCGTAAAGGGCAGTGCTGGGTCAAGCACCGAGGGACAAGGGACACGTAGGGCCGTAAATAGGCAGTGCTGGGTCAAGCACAGAGAGCCAAAAAGCAGGAGAGGCCGTAAATGGCAGTACATTTACGGCCGGGTAAGCCAAAGTAGGGGTATGGGAAATCCCGAGAAGAATGTAAGACGCTAGATGGGGGTTCTAGTCGTAACTCGCTCTTCCAACTCTCGATCACCCACCATTACAGACGGGGGCGCCCCGAGCTTAGAAATAGGCCAGGTCAGTGGTTAGGGAACAGAATATCCAAAATTAGTGTTTAAAAATAAATAAATAGTGATAATTCATACACTCAAAAAAATGTACTTTCACTTTTGCCAATTTTACTTAATCCGTTCATGTTGTGATTACTTAAAAAAATTAATTTAACAATGTGAACTTAATTTAGTCTAGTTCATTCAACAAAAAAGTGTGTATTGTCAGCTTTACTTAAAAATTATTTGTTCAGCCAACATAACATTGTTGCATAAAAGTAACAGATTAATAAAACCAATACAGACTTGAATCTCATTGGCTGGGGATTTTGCAGTGTATTATGGGTAATTATTATTCTGTCACCCTCTTGCAGAAGTGTAGCACCATTAGATAGGTACCTGAGTAATAAAAGTAATTCATGTTTGATTTACTGAACTTGATCTGATATATTTTAGAACAAAACATACAAACAAATGGTTGGAAATGTAACATTGCATTTCAAACATGTTTGTGATCTGTTTGATGAACTGTAATTAAGAGATGGTTTATATGTTGAGTTGTGTTGAGCAGCTGCACTCTTATTTATTGAATAAGTGTTATGGACTTATTAAATCCTAATTAAAGGGGGTGGTGTTTCTGAAGTGGCATTATTAAAATTTTTTGTCATCCTTAATTACAATTTTCATGTACAATTAAATCAATTGTTATTTGTTGACTGTACTGAGGTTTGTTAAGTTAAGTTTACTTAAACTTCTTTTGTAAAATGAACTAAATTATTGTTTGTTGAGATTACTTAAATTGTGTGGAACCTGTTGACATAATATTTTTAATTAAACCCAACATTTCATTTTTTTTGAGTGTAATGCCTTGTTTTATGAGTACAGAACCTATTTGTACTACTGTAAAGGTTTGTACCATTCTGGGCATTATTAGTGGGGTAAATTACGAGATACATCATAGGATCCATTAGCGCCTGCACTAAACCATCCGGCTGATTTCTGTAAATAAGCTCTAACTTTAATAATGTTCAACCAAGGGAAAAAAGGCTTCTGGACGGGGGTGGGGGTGGGGGGTGTTTGGCTTGAGGTTTTGGTGCAAAAGACCCTAGGTTGATTTTACTCCGAACCATCCCTTTAATCCCACATGAAACATTGAAAGGAGATTAAATACCTTTGAATAAATTCAAGAGTGCATGTAGACTCTTCTGGACATTGAAGATTCAAACAGTAGTAACTGGAAAACAGCGAAGCAATACCAGTGATAAAGTCTGCGTGTCCTTCGATGGAGAGCAACCATTCTGCAGGCTTAATCATATCACCTGAAATAAACAAAAGTACCAAACAGTTGCTCCAGGCATAGGAGACGGACTGCTGGGATGGCCATTCCGGGAGAGAAAAAAATATATAAATAAAAACCAAAAAGAAAGAAAAACGCCGCTAAATTAACTAAACTGTTTAGGTCCGTGATTCTGTTACAGATTGAGGTGTAGCGCTAATCGTAAAACAAAGTGCGAGATGGGGATCTGGAACTAATAAGGAGTTTACTGATGATGATGGAGAATACAGACAATATACAGGATTACATTTAGCATTAACATACAGATATAGCTTTGACACATTTACATTCAACACATCAACAACGATATTCAACAACGATAATCACGGATAAGGGAGAACTAAACAGACCAGGTATTTAAACACACAAGTGATGAGGGAACTGGGGACAGGTGAGGATCAATCAATTAACTAAAACAAGAAAAGGAAGATGACCAAATAAGGAAACCAAAGTTCATAAACGTGACACATATGAGCCCGGGCAGTTTTGGGACATAGCCGGGGGACAACTTGGATATAATATTTAAAATTAATTATAATACTGTACAATATTATATTATAGTGTATTATACTTTACATAATCATATATAATGTACTTTAGTATAGAGAGAGAGAGAGAGAGAGAGAGAGAGAAACGTTATTGGTCAGCAAGTCGTTGACATACCCCCCCCCCCAGTCTTTGAATCATTTCCTACATTATTTAATTTATTTGTTTTTTTATTATTATTATTATTTTCAGTCATTTAATTTAGATCTGTATTTCTATTTTTTCCTCCCCCTTTTAATTAATTAATTTATAAATGTATAAAAAAGGTCATAAAGTGTACAATAAAGCAAAATCAAATCCTTATAATTATCACTTTTAATGAGCCGAAATGAATACACGTCACACCGCTGTTTATCAATTGCTGCTCGCATAAAATTCAAGGCATTGATGTTTGCCTAGAAAACTATACTGGCACTGCACCCTTTTACCTAAATTCATTACTTCAGACTTATGTGCCTCTAGAAGCTTGCGTTATGCAAGTGAATGTTGCTTGATTGTACCATCCCAAAGAAGCACAAAGTCCCCTTTTCGGACTTTTAAATTAAATGTTCCCTCCTGGTGGAATGACCTCCCCAACTCAATCCGAGCAGCTGAGTCCTAGACATCTTCAAGAATCGTCTTAAAATCAAAAAGATCGTTTTTACGAACTTCTTAGGCTTACGAAGCTTTTGAGAAACTCAGCCCAGTTTTCTTTTCAACATTCATTCAAATATTAATGTTTATTTCGTGCTGCAAATATTGAAGAGGAAAATATAATTGATGCATGTGCAGTTACTGAACGAATTATCTCACCAAATAGCATAAAAAGTGTAAAAATAAGACGTTTATTGTTTGTACGTAGAAGTTTTTTGCATATATGAATAGAGAGAGCCAAATTATATGGATTAGGCCTATTTGAAAGTGAAAGTCCTGACATTTACCAAGTAACCCATACTCGAAACTGGTGCTCTGCATCTAACCATAGACAGTAAAAGAAATGGACACAGCGGACCCCACTGGAACTCAATTGAGACAAGTGAAGCCCATTTTTAGCGATTTTTAGCACTTCCGTTTCTGACGCGCAGACTCAAACAAAGCTTGATGACGTCAGCAACCTGTCTGACAGATGTAAATCTTCTAGTAGCTGTGCGTGAAAACTGCCATCGTTAATCTTGCAGAGACGGCGAGCTTGAGCGGGGAGTACTTTGGCGTGAGTGAGCAGGAGTAAGTATTCTGATTAATTATTTTGTATAGTATTTTAAAATGTAATGCCAGTATGCCATATTAAGTTAATTGCCTGCGAGCTTCTCCTCCTGTCTGTACGGTAATTTCTCTACTGTGCAACAGAGAGTCGAGTGGTTATAACGCAATCGTTAGCCTTTTTTTACAAAAACTGTTTCTACGGGGCCATAATGTAACATAGAAGGTAACGGAGCCCTTTATACATTGTCGTGTATCTTTAGAAATAAATAATGTACAAATGGAGTCTTTAAATGCCTCAGATGTAAAGTTATTCGCTGTCAAAGTGACGCCAAAATGAATGGGAGTCAATGGGATGCTAACGCAAGTGAAGTTCTGCTTCAAGATGGCGGCACCCGGCCGACTTCAACTTCCGGTCGACATCCTTGCCGCCTGCTCACTTTCCTCAGTGAACGACTCACGCAGCGAACGACTCACTTTCCTCAGCGAATGACTGACGCAGCAAACTACTCACTTCCCTCACGCAGCCGGCGACTCACTTTGCGCAGCCGGAGACTCTCTTTCCGCAGCCGGCAACTCACTTTCCACAGCTGGAGACTCACTTTCCTCACGCAGCAGACCACTGACTCTCTCTTCAATGTAGGGATCGAATATTATAATTTAAGTGACTTCTATATTGCATCCAAAAGAATATTAAGATATAATATTCAATAAAATGAAATAATTGCCTATTGCAAATTTATGAATGCATGGTTAACTTTTTTTTCTGTAGTCACTAGGCTATACGTAGCTACTGAGACATTTAAAAAATCTTTTTTGAAAAAAAATAAAAAAATAAAAAATAAACCTGAATTATAATCTAAACATCTGTATTTTCATACAATTTCATAAATAAGTAGGCTAATAAATATATAATGTTTAAAAAAATATATGATATAAACTATTATAATATATAGTGAGAGCTAAGATAAGCAATATGTAAATCTTTACTGGATTGTCTGTACTCAATCCTTATCCATCTTCAAGAATCAGCTTAAAACGCATCTCTCCCATCTTTTTTTGACCCTTTAACTTTAACACTCACTATTCTAATTCTATTCTTTAAAAATAAAACTAGCTTTCTAATCTTTTTGTATTCTATCGATTTAATTTGAATTTATTATACAATTAACAAAGGCAAAAAAGACTTCTAACACTAGCTTGCTCTATTCTTTTTCTATTCAATCTGTTTTTTCCCTTTATTATATTATTTAAAAGCCAATACAGCATCATCTTCTCTAGATTTTGGCCAAATGTAATATACTTTAAAAAAAAAATCTATCAACACTTTAAAGACATCAAACTATTTTTAAGATATTTAAAAATGTTTGCTGCATTGTAAAAAACAAACAAACAAAAAAAGACACTTGCATAAGATTGCGTTTTGAGAGTGTAAAAAAGAAAACCTTAAATCACGGCTCACATCGCATTTAATTACTTCTGAAATAATGAAGGCTAAAATGCCTGTAACTAGTCTAAACTAAAATGTTTAAAACATTATAAAAACAGTTATTAAAAAATAAATAAAAACGTCAATCCAAAAACAAATTAAAGGTGAAGCTGATGCCTGTACCTCTCTCATTCGGCAGGAATCCAAATCCATGTTCCCGACATATCTGGATGCTAAAATGTTATTTATTATATGGCGTTTGTATATTCAGTTTTTATTATTTAAAATAATCTAGTCGGTTAACGGTTGTTGGTTAGGAAAAATAACGAAATTAACATCCCTAGTCAGTAATGTCACAGTGCAAAGAATATAGAATAATAGTTACTGTATAATAAGTAACGCTGTATTTGCGTCCGAAAGTCGGACTCCAAATTTCATTCTAAGAATTACTTTGAGGTTACTACAGCAAATGAAAATTGTTCAGCTTACGGTAAATTTGAGAAGCTCCGCTAGGCTATTTCCCCCACACTCCACAACAAATCATTTCAATTAACAGTATTTAGAAAAGAACAGGAATTAAAAATATAAGAAGCTATAGCATATTGACGACAAACCAAAACTAATTAATTTATGCCAAAATGAAACTCAAACACTAACACCAAACTCAACACCAAATCAAATGTTTCAGTATTCGCGATGTATTTCAATGCCAAATGATTATAAAAAATAGCCTATAACAGTGTTTATTATAGTTTGTTAATTTAATTTTAATTTAATAGTTTGTAATGTTTGTAAACATTTTGTGTCGGCATTATGTCTATTTCTGAATGAAATAATCTTTTTTATCTCTCAAAAAAAGTATAAGTATATATATATATAAATATATATAAGTATAGCACAGGTACGTCGCGGAGACGTCTGTGAAAGATCGTAGTATCTGGTGAACATCGCATTCGATCGAATGTTTTTAGCTGTTAATGAGCTGTCTTCTTTACCTCTATACGACGTCTATACGATGAATCTTCAACATTTGAAATTATGTGCTGCCACGCAACGCCGATTGGAGCAAGCAGATAAATGAGAAAAACTATAGAGTTTTTAAAGCACTACCATGTCACACAGACGCGACCGTTGTTGCAAAGAGCTATGCCAGAAATATAACGAGGAATCATTTTTCTGACGGGGATTTGTCAATTCGCCCGCTTCCAGTGTAGGCGATATCAGTGATTATCTTATTGCGTTGCATTGCGCCGCTCGCGTCCAACTAGACACATGCATTTATAATAAAATACAAATACAACCATTACTATAAAGACACATACACACGAACTCTCTTTGGAAGCCGATCATGCACAACCTTTGTTTGCTTGATCCCTCCGTCGACAAAAATACATGCAAAAAATGTCAGCCCAGTTTCTTATTTAAAGTGACTCGTTTCAAGCTAACTGTAATTTTACTTGCGATATCATTGGTTAATATTACTTGTCTGTCATCTTGTAGAAAGCATAAATTAAACCCTTTGTAGCCTACCACACTTGACTGCTGTTTAGAATTTATAGTATTAACATTACAAGCTTGATAATTTGAGTAACACTTTATATACTTTTATATACAACAACACTTTTATACCATGTCTGTATGAAGGTCAAAGGTTTGTGTGGTTCTTTGAAATCCAAAGCCATTTTCATATTCTTATTTTCTTCCAAATAATGATGCTCACAATTTCCAATGAGAAAGTTAAAGGTGACAAAGGCAAAAGAAAACCCTTGATGTCTAACTGAATGAGGAAGAAGCCTTCGGATGAAAACACTATACAAATGTTAATTTGATTCATATTGCCTCATAGAATTAATGATACTGACAAAAGTCTCATACTTGATTATGACCGTTAATACTACACTTTATTTTCTGGTGAAAAAAAACAACTGAGCCTGTAATAAACTTTAAAACAATCTTTAAATAATAAAACATTAAGGATACACTTTAATGTATTAACTGCTGAAAGCATCGAGGTGGGGGGGGGGTGGTGACTTTATTCACAACATAACAGAGTACATAATAACAGTCTCAAAAAAATAATAGAAAGATCTCTATTAGAATAATCCATAACATTTGCAATGGACAAGGTGTAGACCGTGAACTGGTTATGGACTGCACTTAATGAAACTGTTGCAAGATGGATGTGGGAATGATGGAGGGCTATAGGTAGATCTGTGCTAAGGATGTTGTCCTAGGGTGTCTGGTGGAGAAAAGAAGAGGAAAAAAAATGTTAAAGCATTTTATAAGGAAATAATGTTACTGAAAACTTACTGTGTAAACAATAATACAATAGTGGGCAGTGAACATCATGTACAATGCACACAATACTGTCAGCAACCTCTTTACTAGATACTACACAGCTGTGCCACTGAAATCAGATTCATGAACATGATTGCCACAATATTTGTTTAAATAATGTTTTTGGGTGAACCATCCCTTTAAGGTCCATGTTTGATAGAGATAATTGCTCATTTAGCAGTATTGCTGTGAATGCTGACAGTAATGAATAAAACTGAACAAAGTTCTGACTACCATACATTAAACAGCACAGAGCAACAAACCCAAAGATGAACTGTGTATGTGTGCCCAAACTGTGGGCCCCTACATCCTGCCCGATTTTGTCCTCCAAACAATGTGAAAACTGAAGTCAAAGAAAACAAATATAGTGAATGTATTTATGTAAGTAAAAGGGTTAAAGTACAAACATGACATTGTAAAACAAAAAACTCTTTGCTTGCCATTTTAAAACATAAAACATATTAAAAATCCTAAAAACAAAACACCCATTAAATGTTAACTGTTATGAGGAACATGTATTCACGTTAATATACACGTATTCTTAATATAGTAAATTAACATAGCAATTGTTTTACGTGTAGTAACTGTAGTAATTACATGTATACTCTTTTACATTTAATGCTCTCATAAATATAACATAGAATATTAAACCTACATTTAAAATAAATATTTTAGTACAATGTAAATTTTAGTCAGAATCATTGCACTCCTATTCTCTTCAATTATTTCAAAAATGAGACAAGGACTCTACCATCAAATGTAAGTTGTGCTCTGGAGAAACATGACTAAGGTCCACACACATCTGTCAAAGCATCTGTCAGAGCAAACTGCAAACAATATTTCTTTACTGAAGCAACTGTGATAAGACTTTTAGTTGTATGGATGTCGCCATCTTTGATAATACTTTACTATACTACTTTGCTTTAATTAGAGCAGCGGTTCTCAATTCCAGTCCTCGTGCCCACCAGCTCTACATATTTTACATAATTCTACATAAGTCTCTCTTTTTGATTCAGATAATCAGCTCATTAGAAGAGAGCTCCGTGCATAACCTGTGTTCCCATTGACATGGTCCCTACAAAGTGTTCATTGCTCCCTACTCCCTGAGCAGGGGATATCTGTTGAAGTTTAACTCACTTCAGAACATTCATTCATGGATTTGCGCTGCACAACATCTTCACAAACAGACAAGTGTGACTTCATATACCTCTGTAAATAAATAAAATTTAAATACTGCTTGACTTTAGTTACTTGTTCATTTAGTTACTTGTTCACACAGGCAGCAATCGAAACACTATTGTAAGCAGTTGTGTGTAGAGAACATTGAGACTCACATCTGTAAGTAGATGCGGTTGTTACTCCCAAACAATGAAGGCGTGAACATAGCCTACCTATGAGTAGTAAAAGTTTGTCCTTTTGTTTTCTTTACTTTTTAAAAAAAAATAATTAATTGGGTTAAACTGGCTTCTACTTTTCAACTCCGGCAAACTTTATTTTATAACTTATATTTTATTTTCTTCATGGTGTATCACATATCCTACATTCCACACATATTTGTTCTTCAATTTGCATTCTCTGAAGACTGGAAATGTTGTGGAATAACTTGCCTTTTTAATATATAAAGAAAATAAAATGTGGCATTTTATCAAATTAATCTAAAACATCATTTGATTAAGATAATTGATTGCAGCCTAAAATTAACCATTCAAATATAGACAACAGTGTGCTAAACAACTGTTACATATAGGAAGAGGTTTGGTGGTGAACAGTGGGAGAAAGATCCTCACCCAAAGTTTGGCCTGTAATATCCACAGCTGGTGCACCCAGAGGTTCTGGTGAGCTGGCGGCAGAATGAAGGAGATCCGCTCAAAATCTGCTTTACAACATTAAACTTTGGTTATGTGAGGTAATTCTTCTTGAGTGGTCTAATGGTACTCAATGGAAGTTTGTCGACACCCCCTAGTTTTTTTGGTATTCAAAAATACAGTCAACGTTGTTGAAACAACAACAACAACAAAAATATACCTGAAAGAGGAGTTTGTGGGAGAAGAGACAACTAGATCTGTATAGATTAGATCATGGTGGTCTCCATAAATAGACCGGTTGCAGAAGAGTGGATGATGGAAGGACTACAGCCAAACATCAGGACAGAAGTCTGCATGAGTCAGGTAAGCAGAATATATTGTAAATAAACTGTAAATAATTCATCAAAACAAATGGTAAAGTCACTAAATTAAATCCCTATAAATCAAAGCAATTTTGAACTAACTATATGACATTATCACACACACAGGTTTTTTTAAGAGCTATATCTTGAGTCTTTTTGTTCATATTTATGCGTGTTATGATGAATCTGGCAATCAGAGATACAGGAAGCTAGTTTTTATTTTTAAATTACCCCTTCAATGTCTTCATTAAGAAATGTTCAAGAAAATGTGCCTTTCATAGCAAAAGGCAATAAATATAATTATTATTATGATTATTCTCTATATTGCACAAGGCTGAGCGAAAAACTTTCTGCATAATGTGCACATGCATGTCTTTAGGTCAGAAGGTTTGGAATTTTATGGATTTATTGTATTGCATACATTTACATTTCTAACAATTATAGAACATAAAATAATATTCTTTGATTTTTAAAATTTTGCTATGCGTTTAACGTGACGTGTATCGGAGTTGATTTGGGATCAAATGTTGTTTGTTGCTAACTGAACGTGAACCGCGGTTGGTTGCAAAACGCGTTGCTTCAACATATGGTCAGGTAAAACTGTTTAAAATTAGTTCACTTTCAAAAATCTTTCAACAATCCCACCAATGACAAACATACTATCATAAAACTATACATTTCCACCTTTCATACTTTACCTCTCATCCATCACTTCACCACAACTTGCCCTGACGACTTCTTCATCCCTTGGCTCATTTTGGCGACTCGCGCGCGTACATCGCCACCTATGGGGTTGCCCAATTATATTTAACAAAGAGGAACTCTCAGACTGGGAGGAAAAGAAAGAAGTAAAACAAAACAAAAAATTATATGACTTATATTTTTGGTAACACCATTGCTTTGAATATAATAAGAAAACACTATTATTATTATGTTTAATGCAAAGTTAACGCAGTGTGTCATTATATCATTGTACATAAAAAAAAATATTTCAATTCTAACTCGCGTGCCAAGCCCACGAAACCGGGGCAGTGGGCTTATATAAGCCGGGGTCTGTGCCCACCGCGCGCACAGCCTGACTCCACTTTGAGTGACATCCCCAGCAGTGCGTTTTCCTGAGGTAAATTACTTTTTACTTAACCTATTTAGTTAAATGACTTTTTAAAAGTATGGACCGACAACAAAAGTAAATGACATTTAAAACTATGAAGAAAGAAAGTAATAAATTGTAATTATAATAACAATCCGTCTGAGGGAACAGTTCGTTTTTCTGAGGGTTATACTACTAAAATAAATAGCAGGTGTTTTCACTCATGAAACCAGTTAAATTGTAATAAAAATTGGACTTCTAGAAATTTTTCCTTTCCGTTAAATGTATCACATTTCACAAAGACGATTTTCCGTAGTTTAATATATCGTTACAGTACGCTCATCAGCGCGGTCAAACACCAAAATGCCGTTACATCCGTGTGACGTCATTGCTGATAGAGCCAATCCGCTCCGTTTGAGAGACGCTCTTTCATTTTAGAGATATGTCATGTTAACGTTACTTTAAAAGAGACCAATCATACAATTATTCTTAATAATATCTTCATTATTCACAATTGTATGGAAAGTATTGTGTTGTCAGGTTAAACTGCGAGCGTGTAGACCCTCTCTCTAACACGCTGGCATGTGCACTTAGAGCGAGAGAGAGACAGACAGAGAGAGAGAGAGAGAGAGAGAGAGAGAGAGAGAGAGAGAGAGGAAACTCATAAGCCTTGACACCTTTATAGACGGTTTCATCGGGCGCACGCGCCTGGACCTAAGTTAACTTCCGGTCTGTGTTGTGTATATCGGTCTGGCTGCAGTGCCTTCTACAAACGCAGTTAAAGTTATGGGGTGGTGTTAGCGCAGTGGATAAGATGCATGCCTGTGGTGTGGGAGACCCGGGTTCGAATCCACTGTGAACCGCCAGTGTGTCCCTGAGCAAGACACTTAACCCCTAGTTGCTCCAGAGGCGTGCGACCTCTGACATATATAGCAATTGTAAGTTGCTTTGGATAAAAGCGTCAGATAAATGTAATGTAAAGTCAAGGTGATCAGTACACTGAAGTTGGGGTCAGGTGGTTGTGCTGCGGGATGTGTTTCCCATACATTTATTTATTTTTGGAGACTCGCCACAATTTTAAAACTGATCGATTTTCAAAAAGGCTTCGCTGAATAAACATGAGTAACGTTACGTACTGCACGTTTAATAATAATAATTCCTTAAATTTATATGTTTAAATATCAAAACGAGGCACAGGCGTTTTTATATCGCTGTATTTCTGAAGGAAGACTTGCGTGTTATATGCCTGATAAAAACAGCGTGTGAGCGTACCAGCTCTGCTTTGTTTACAGCTGTTACTGGGGAAACCTCTATTTCTCGCGCTTTATGTCTATGCTTTAAAACATCTCCTGCTGCCAAAGAATGAATTTGCATTTTCATTAAGTCCGCCTGATTCACGCGGCAAACATATTTTGTTTGTTATCAAAAAATATCTACTCTAGAGGGACTTGGCTGTTGTTATTGATTCTATTTGGAAGTCTACCGGAAGTTAAGTTAGGTCCAAAAAAGCGCGCATGCGCAGTAACGTTTGTTTATGTTGTGGCCGTTGAAACTGTCTATAGAAATCGATGATTCTCAAGAAAAGAAAATGCATTTTTACTGTGGCTTATTTGTTAGTGGGCTGTAAGGTCTCATCAGAAACATTGCTCTGCATTCTTCTTCTTATCATGCTTTATCAAATAATATTATACATATCCATCAGAGACTTTATAAACTTTGGGATTTAATAGACTACAGTGAAACTAATTATCTTCTCTCTCTTTTTCAATGTCGATTGCCGTCTTATTGTTGTAAGTGTAGTCAACGGCATTTCTTATTTGCCAGATTTATCACAACATGTTTAATCAATAATCACTGATGAAAGTGAAAACATTTTAATGTGTACAGACATCTCATTTAAATGCATTCTTCATTTTCTCTCTTTTTTAGTTTGTCTACAGCAGCTACATACATCACAACAGCTCTTTTAAGAGCCACAGTCACCTGAGGGACTCACAGAGAGTCCAGGACAGGAAGGGGGGAAGCCCTCCGTCCCATATCTAGCAGCATCCGTAGATGCGGCAATATGACATCACACAGCCAAGGCAAGGCCTGACCAATGTGGCAATGCGGGTCTTACACAATACTGCCCATATAACAGTCGGCAGCGCATAACGCTTGCGAACTCAGAGTTCCCTTCAGGGCCCTGATTCGACTATACCGACAGCAGCCTTGCTTGCAAGGCGGGAACCTCCAGGTTATAGGACCTGATAAATGTAGACGGCGAGGCCCAACCTGCCGCCATACATATATCCTGCAAGGAGATCCCAGTAGACCACGCCCACGACGAGGCGACGCCCCTTGTGGAGTGTGCTCTGACGCCCAGCGGGCACTGAAGGCCCCTGGAAGCGTAAGCTAACGCTATAGCGTCAACTATCCATCTGGATAGAGTCTGTCTCGAAACAGCCATTCCCTTGGAACGTCCATCGGACGAGACAAACAGCTGCTCAGTCTGTCGAAAGGCAGCAGAGCGAGACACATAAGATCTTAAAACCCTGACAGGGCAAAGAAGACTCGAGTCTCCATCCTCTCCTGACACTGGCAGGGCAGACAGGGCAATAACCTAAGCCCGACACGGCGTGTTGAGGGATTTCGGCACATAACCGTGCCTAGGTTCGAGTATGACCTTTGAGTCATTAGGCCCAAACTCCAAGCACGACTGGCTCACCAAGAGCGTGCAGATCACCCACACGCTTCACTGAAGCGAGAGCCAACACGAATACTGTCTTGAACGACAGATGCTGAAGGCTAATTGATTGGATAGGCTCAAAAGGGGAACCCTTCATGGCCTCCAAAACCGCCGCTAGGTCCCACATAGGGACTGATGAAGGTCTGGGAGGATTCAGCCTCCTAGCTCCTCTAAGGAAGTGGATGACCAAATCATTCCTTCTTATTGACCGACCGAGCGCTGTTTCAGAAAACGCTGCGATGGCCGCCACATAAACTTTGAGCGTGGATGGGGCTCACCTTCGACTCGCTGTCTGCCTGGGCAGAGCGTACGTGCATGGGTTTCGTTTTTACAGAAACCACGTGCCGTGTGTGACATAGTGTATGTGGGCACTGAGGAGTGGGCACGTTTACTATGTGGCGCGTGTGACCGATCGGAGCCGATCTTATGTGCGCGAGCCCTATGTGCGGTGCGGTGCTTACATGTGGAGATTGGCACTGAGGAGTGGGCATCGTCACTACATTTATAGCACCATCGGTGCGAACGTGCACGGGTTTCGTTTTTACAGAAACCACATGAAGCGTGTGACATAGTGATTGTGGGCACTGAGGAGTGGGCACGTTTACTATGTAGTGCGCGTGATCGACTTGAGTCACTTTTATGGGCGCGAGCCCTGTGTGAAGGGCTGTGCTTATATGTGGAGATGGGCACTGAGCAGTGGGCATCGTCACTACATTTATAGCACCATCGGCCGTGGCCGGGACACCAGAAATTACACCTTTTTCTGGAAATATCTGGGTAGCCGTGATAACGGTTTTTGTGTGCAGGCAAGCGGGCAACCGTACAGGCTTGCGCATTGCAAAAGACGCTGAAACAGTCACAATCCCTGGAACTGAAACAGCGGCGCGCTTAGGTGAGAGCCCGGCCACAGCGGAACTCGTACCCCGGCGCTTCGATGAAGCAGCCATCGTGTGTAGTGCAAACGCAGCGTCATGCAGCATGCATAGATGGCTTTCCTAGGATGGCTTTGGGGCTCCCGGCCTCACCGTAATCCTCTGTCGTGGTCCCCGCTGTGCGGGGCGATGGCCGGTAGAGCGAGAACGGGGGTCTCGAGCTGCGTTGCTGAAGCTGTTGTGATAACGGCTTTTGTGTGCAGGCAAGCGGGCAACTGTGCAGGCTTGCGTGTTGCAGAAAACGCTGAGACAGTCACAATTCCTGCAACTGAAACAGCGGCGCGCTTGGGTGAGAGCTCGGCCACAGCGGAACTCGTACACCAGCGCTTCGATGAAGCAGCCATCGCGAGTCGTGCAGCCGCAGCGTCACACTGCAGGCATTAGATGGCAACACCGCTTTTGCCGCCGTCCAGCAGAGGGCGGAAAAAGGTGCGTCGCTATCGCCTGTTCCACCGGCGGAAGTGACTGGTAGTTCCTGTTTATAGCATCATCCAGTGTGGAGAATGCTAGTGAGACAGACGAACGAGTTCGCGCTGAATATGGAGCGTTCCAAGCCTTCGCCACCTCTTCGTGAAGCTCAGGAAGAAATGAGGCGGGCTTTGAGAAGTACGCTCATCTGAAAGGAAAATACCATCCAGCCGGGAACGAGAGGGGGGGCGCTGGGGCAGACCACTCACGGCCGAGACCCCGACGCGGCCCTGAGATCGACTTCCTCGGACTACGCGCCGGCAAACAGCGGGCGCTGCCCACCGGGAAGCGATGCAAGGATCTGCTTTTCCCATTATCTTTTTTTAGAGTCAGTTTAGGCAAAAGATGGAGAAAGAACATTCATTGACAGAAACGGCCCCTCCTTTATTTTTTTAGTCAATGAAACAATTATATTATATTAATTTTTTTTTACAAATATTTGTTAATTGTTTTAAAGTAGTTTTTATCCTGTTTCTATTTATTGTTCACTAAGTCCTTTGGATGATTAAAGAAAAACAAATGAACAAGCAGTGTTGGGGAGTAACTAGTTACATGTAACGGCGTTACGTAATTTAATTACAAAATTATAGTAACTGTAATTAGTTACAGTTATTTACAGAATATTTACACTGCAATATTTACATTTAAATTGCACTGACTATGGTTCGTAGAATCCAGTCATAAAAACGGAATGGCTAACGCGGACGGAATATGCCACATTTTGGATGACTAAATCAAAAGTAGGTCAGTACACTTGAATCAAAACATGACATCGACTAGTGTCTGTGAATATAAAGCCCCAAAAATGCAATATATGACTCCTGCACATTCTGCGTGTCTGTGGAAATCAGGCGCGGACTGGACACCGGGAGAACCGGGACAATTTCGGTGGCCTGGCAGCCGATTTTGCCCCACTATTTAATATCATTATTGTAAAATTGCCTGCCGAATGTACTAAAGCGATCATTTGCGAATCCGCCATTTGATAAATAAATCTCTAATAAGTCATGAAGTGTTAGTCATGAGTCGCGCGCTCTCCGCGCCTCCGCCAAACGGTTTGGATCAGACTCAGAGTAATCAATGCGAGAGAGAGAGAGAGAGAGAGAGAGAGTGAGAGAGAGTGTGAGAGAGTGAGAGAGTGAGAGAGTGAGAGAGAGAGAGAGACAGAGAGAGAGAGAGAGACAGAGAGAGAGAGAGAGTAGAGTGGACTGGGGAAGCGCACAGCTGGAGCAGAGAAGCAGAACTAGTGTTCAGGGTTTCAGGTCAGTTTCATCTGTAAAGATGCTTTTTTGTCTTTGTTTTTTTATTTATTTAATCAAGCAGCAGCACGTTGCTCATCAGTCATCACTCAAAAAAACTATATAAAGGACATCATTATTATCAGAATGTTACAGTAGGAATTTATCTGAAAAACAATCAGATTTTTTTTTATAGGTTTAGGGGGAGCTACGACAGACAACAACACAACCCTTACGAAAATTAACATTTTAATATTTAACTATAAATCCAGAGAAAATGGTTACTATTGTTTAACTGTGATCACCAAAAATAAAAATTTAAAAATAAATACAAATCCATTTGCAAAAAAAAACAAAAAAACAAGGTTATTTTACTTTTATATAGGCTAAAAAAAGCAAGTCAATTTTTGTAAGGAAAACATGACTCGTGTACAGTATTAGGATTTTTCTATAAAGATATTGTAGTATTGTAGAGTATTGTATTGTATAGTTTTGTTCAATCTTGAGTATTAAAGTCATGAGAGAGATGGATAACAGGGCAAAATAAAGAGACTGAAGAGAAAAATAGAAGTGAAGGTGCAGTTCAGGAGAGAACTTATAATTATTTTGCATGTCCCCAAATTAAAGATTTAAAATAGATAAAAAATAGTTTTGTCCATGAATTTGTTTGTATGAGTTTGAATTTTCCAGTCTGAATTTTTTTCCCAGTCCGCCCCTCCTGTAAATTAATGGCAAAGACATGGTTTCATTTACTACACATAGGCCTACTGAAGCTCGCAGTGTTTTCAACCTCTGCCGCCTCAATATAGGAGTACACGAGCACATAAACATAATTTCTAGAACTGCTCTGTGTCACTTCATGTGCATTTTACTTATTTTGAGAAAACTATCATCATATACAGAGACAGCAGTGTAAAAAAAACACCAATGTTTAGGAGTTTATTACACAGAATACGACACATGCTTATTAGATAACTGTATTTAAGTTGATGTATATGCTTTTATTTATTATTCTTTAAATTTCACAAATTTAGAAAAGTAATCAAAAAGTACTCAAAAGTAATTAGTTACATTACTTTAATAAAGTAATTGAAAAAGTTACACTACTATTACATTTTAAACAGGGTAACTTGTAATCTGTAACCTATTACATTTCCAAAGTAACCTTCCCAACACTGTGAACAAGGCACCACTGGATTCAAACTCCACCACTTAAACCATCATATCTTGGTAGCAGAAACAATTTTGTATATACATAACTATAAAAGATTATTTACTATTATTCTGGGTCAATCTTAAAAAATATCTTTAAAAATTTGTTCGGATGACACTCACTGTCTCATGACTAGAAATGTGCCAGTATTCGGTAATGCGATATATCACGGTAATTAATATGCACTTCTAAATACTGTGAATAATTATATTACAAATTATTCAGAATTTGGGATGCATTTTAAGAATACTTTTCCTATCAACTGGTCAAAATGCACAACACCATTGTATGTGTGTGCTCTGATGTAAACAAGCACTCATGAGAAGCACACGAGGAACACTCGAGAGATGCGCTGAATGAAAGCACATTCATTCTGACAGCAGATGGTGCTAAACTGCAGAAAATGCAGCCCTTACCCTGGAAACCCCCAAAATAAAGCAGCTGCACTACTTTCAAAAAACGTAAGTAGATTTCAATAACTATTTATATTTGTGTATTCGCTATGGTGCTCATCACAGCACCAAATACTTAAATATTTAGACTTAGGCTATTCATTTTAAAACTTTTTTTTACATTTTAATCTGGACTGCAACATGCCCTAGATATTGTTTGAAAGTGTTTTGATTCTTTGTTGTTTGTTTACACTTTACATTAGGGCTTCATTAGTTAACAAACTGCCAATGAAAATTTCTTCTGAACATTCATTGATCTTAGGTATTCCAATATTTAATAACACAGTGTTAAAATCTAAAGTTGCAACTGTGTTATTTAATGAGCTAACATGAACTAAGACTTGTACTTTTTAACAAAGATTAATAACTTCTGTAGCAAATGTAGCTATTTCTTATTGTGAATGTTAATGCAGTAACTAAGGTTAACTAATGAGGTCTTATTGTAAAGTAATACTGATAGCACTTTATTTTACAGTCCTGTTCCTCATGTAAATACTATGTACTCATTATAGTAATTACAATAATTATGTAATAACTAGGTACTAATCCTGAACCTACCCCTAAACCTAACCCTACCCCATGTAGTTACCTTGTATTACCAGAACTTTCTTCGATAAATACACTGTAAGTACACTATAAGTACATTTTAATACCGTATACCGTGATAAAGCATTAGTAATTAATCGCAACATGAAAATCTGATACCGGTATATCTCTACTCATGTCATTAAATTTTGGGCAGATCAAATTTATATTTTTACCTTCAATATTGACATTTTAGCCATTCTATTTCTAGCATGCTATTTCTAGGCAAACATTTAGATCCAATACTTTAAACACAACGACAAAACTGACATTACCTGTTATATTGCTTCCCCAATTACAGAAAGTTCTCTACAGTCAACCACACTCACTCAACAACGATATCCACAGTTCAGACCAAGGTATGTGTATTTATTGTGACAGAATTATTAGACATTACGCATTGTCACGCATATTAAACATTGGTTCTGAATTCCAATCTTGGGGACCTTTTTTTATAACACTACACATTCTGGAGGTCCGTCTCAGCATGCTCTGTTGGGTTAAGGGGATTCTATTATATGATGAGTTAAACCACATGTAAAAGACTTCCAAAATGTGCAATGCAAGTGTCTTCCAAAACTTCAGTTGAGAACCACTGCATTTGGCTTATCAGGTTAGTGCACTGCATTTTCTCTGTGTGTTAATATCACTGTACCATGGATTGCAAAAAACCTTACATCTTACTGATGACTTGGCAACCTGGGCAACAGAACATCAAATAACACATGTGGCACTAAATTCATTACTTAATATCCTCCGCAAGCATGATCTGAATCTGCCAAAAGATCCAGGACACTATTAGGAACAGTGCGTTCAAATAGAACTGAAGTCCAAAACAAGGCTGGTGGCCAGTACTATCATTTTGGTCTACTTGAATCCATTTCAGGTGTACTCTACAACAACATGGGCATTTTGTGGAATGTGAGCAATTTGAAGCTCCAGGTGAGCATCGATGGTCTGCCTCTCTATAAGAGTTCAGCAACTCAATTCTGGCCCATTCTTGTAACTGTGCAACATTTGGTGCAGGAGAAACCTGTGACAATAGGTTTATTTTGTGGTGATAGTAAACCAGGCTCACTGGATGAGTATCTTGAGGACTTCATCTGTGAAATAAAATACTTAAGTCATGGTTTTGAATTTGAAGGACTCAAGTTAACTTTACAGCTTACCTCAATGATTTGCGACGCACCTGCACGTGCATTTCTGAAAAAAGTGAAGGGCCATGCAGGCTACCATGGATGCGAAAAGTGCATTCAGGATGGTGTCTACCTGGAGAACAGGATGACATTCCCTAGAAATGACATGCCTCTTAGAAATAATGACAACTTCAGAAATAAGACTGATCCAGATCAACACCATGGCATCTCACCACTAGAAGAAACATCCTTGGATATGGTCTCTGGATTCCCCCTTGATTACACCTTGTGTGCCTTGGTGTCATGAGGTGGCTTCTCCACTTGTGGCTTCGACTGGGTCCTCTGACTTACAGGGTGTCAGGATTTCAAGCCACTGTGCTGACAGAAAGGTTGGTTGGTGCCAAAAAAAAATGTGCCTATGGAATTTGCGCGCAAACCAAGGGCAGTGAGGGAAATAGATCGATGGAAGGCGACCGAGTTTAGACAGTTTTTATTGTACACAGGCCCTGTTATGCTGAAAGACCTACTCAGCATGGAGGTGTACAAAAACTTCCTGCTGTTTTTTGTGGGAATCTTCATCTTGTGCAATAACAGCCCAATTGGTGATCACTTTGACTATGCCAATGATATTCTGCAACTTTTTGTCACACACTTTGGACAGCTATACGGCCCCAAATTCCTGTCTTACAACGTCCACTGTCTTGTACATCTTGCAGAAGATGCAAAACACCATGGTGTCCTCGACAACTTCAGTGCTTTCCAGTATGAGGATCACCCTAACAAGCTGAAGAGACTCCTGCGGAAACCTACATGTCCACTGAGTCAAATTGTGAGAAGGTTCTCAGAAATGCAAAGCTGCAGCAAAAAAAGGAGAAAAACAACCCACCACTGCTCAGAAAACAACACACGGCTGGCCCTCTACCTGAATGTTTTCATGGATCTTCACAGTACAAAGAAATAAAAACCTGCTCTTACACTTTTAAACTGGACCAGGCCAACAGTTTTGTTTACATTGATGGGAAAGTTGCAAATTCGCAAAATATAATTTCAGCAAAGGGATGACATTTATGTGGCCTACACTACCTTCAACAATCATGAACCTTTTTTTGATTATCCCCTTCCATCCTCAGAACTTGGTATTCATCTAGTTGATGGCATCTCAGGACCAACACATTTCTGCAAATTTGAGAACATTGAGGCGAAAGCTTTCTTAGTTCCTTATGACCGTAATTTTGTTTCAGTCCCTCTTTTACACACACTAATTTTTTTTTTTTTTTTTTTGGACTTGCTACTTTCATTTTGGGTAACTGAATCATGCATATGAACAACTGAAATGTAATAAGAATCGTTACACTTTATGGGGCTTTAGGTTGTTCCAGCTAAAATAAACAAAACAACAACAAAAAGAACATGTACCTGATAGTGGAGTTCGTCGGAGAAGGGAGTACCGGTCCTGTAGACTTGGACCGGTTACTAAAGAGCATCAGCCAGATAAGGGTTGGACCAAGCATCAGGCCAGAATTCTACATGAGTTGGGTACACAAGTTAAAATACACTTTAAATAAACATTATTAAAACAGATGACAAAATCACTAATACATGACATTCCACAGCTTAATGTTTTCATGAATTAAGTTCACATACTTTGATAATTTCAGCATCATTTGACAACATTTCCAGAAAATGGAAAAGAGCATGCTGCACTTCTGACATCTCAGAATCTGAAAATTCTATAAAAAGAATTCACAAGTTGTAAAAATACATATTTCACTTTAAAAAGATACATTGAAAAGTAATTTTAACACAGTAATATTCAGTCTTCTGAAACTATACAAAGTTTATGTGAGTAACATAGATACATGTTATTTAATTATAATCTTGAATTCAGCCCTACCTTTTCACTCACAATTAGAAACCAGCTATGTTCAGTTTCTAATGCAGGGTTTGACATTAACACTGTTCAGCTTGTCCGGGACAAGTGGATTTTGTGAAGGGGCAAGTGAAAGAATTGTACGTGACCGACAGGACAATTAATCTCATTAAAATTGTTATAAACAATAACTAGGGCAGCACGGAAACTTTGGCGAGAATGACTCTGATTGTACTTTCAGTGTTTACTTTCAGTGTAAACTCTGGTTAAGGTCACATAAGTTGAGACTCGTACAGCCTGTTTGACTCGTGGAGAAATCAAAACTATAAGCGCAACAGCACACACAAAGAAACAAACGTGAACAAACATACTGTGGTAGAAAAAAAGATAAATATTTTAATTCCATCAGGTGCGTGATTTCACATAGAGCAGCTGTTACTTCACAGAGCCGTTGATCACAGACAAGCTGTGCAAATCCTAGCATATAATGAATGTGGATTTGTGCAGCTTGTCTGTGAACCATGGCTCTGTGTAGTAATAGCTGCTCTATGTGAAATCACGCAGCTGATGGAATTTACCGCTGATTAGAGAACCGGCTTTACTGACGAGATGCAGTGTTGGGAAGGTTACTTTGGAAATGTAATAGGTTACAGATTACAAGTTACCCTATTTAAAATGTAATAGAAGTGTAACTTTTTTAATTACTTTAATAAAGTAATGTAACTAATTACTTTTGAGTACATTTTGATTACTTTTATAAATTTCTAATGAATGTTAATTTGCAACTGTTAATCATCTTCAACCATTTTACACCATGCAGGTTTAACCTTACAGTAGTGCTCAATACTGTCAGACTTTCATCATTCTTCATCACCTGAATTAAGATGATCACATTTGAACACATCCACCACACAATCAGACTTTACTTAGAGATTGATCTGAAGTTCAAAGCAGATTTAAAATCAATAGAAATAGTTTATAGATACTGTTTTTGAAACCAAATCTTTGCATAACTACAGGCATCTAACTGCATCTAACAATGGTTTGGAGAAAAATAGTTAATAAAAAAATAAAAGCATATACATCAACTCAAATACGGTTATCTAATAAGCATGTGTCCTATTTTGTGTACTAAACTCCTGAAACATTGGTGTCTTTTTGAAACACTGCTGTCTCTTTGTATATGATATGATGATAGTTTCTCAAAATAAGTAAAAAATGCTCATGAAGTGACTGTTCTAGAGATTAATTTCCATGAGGGGCGGACTGGGAAAAAAAATAGGCTGGGAAATCTCACACTCATACACCCACAACCCATTCTGAAACATGGACAACCCTATATTTTTTTTGGACCTGACATGAAAAAGATTTGAATCCTTAGGTTGGGGGACTTGCAACGTAATTAAGAGTTCTCTCCTGAACTGCACCTTCACTTCCATTATCCATCCATCTCTCTCATGACTTTAATACTGAAGATTTTTATTTGACTTAACCATGCTTTGTAAGTGCAATTTTGTTTTTTGGCAAATGAATTACCACTTGTACTTATTTTTACTACAAATTCCATAGTTAAACCACGGTTAGTGCCATAACATAGGCTACATTAATTTTCCTAAGGGTTGTGTTTTTGTCTGCACTAGCTCCCCCTAAACCTATGATAAAATATGATGATTTGTCTGCTAACTTACTATTGTAACATTACAATAGATAATAATGACGTCGTTTATACAGTATTTTGAGTGATTGCGAGCAATGTGCTGCTGCTGCTGCTTGACTAAGTAAACAAAGACAAAACTACATTAGCATATTTACAGATGAAACTGACCTGCACCTGAAACCCTGAACAGAAGTGTCGCTTCTCTGCTCCAGCTGTGCGCTTACACAGTTCACTCCGGTCTCTCTCTCTCGCATTGATTACTCGGAGTCTGATCCAAACCGTTCGGCGGAGGCGCGGAGAGCGCGCAAGCCCAACCATTGCCAGTCACGACTAACCGATTCATGATTTATTAGAGATTTAATTATCGAATGGCGGTATCGGAAATAATCGCTTTAGTATATTCGGCCTGCAATTATACAATAACAATATTAAAGTAGAGGGCCAAATCGTCTGCCAGGCCACCGGGAATAGTCCCGGTTCTCCCAATGTCCAGTCAGCGCCTGATTTCCACAGACATGCAGAACGTGCAGGATTCATATTCAGTCTTTTTGCGGTTTAATATTCACAGACATCAGTCCATATCGGGTTTTGATTCAAGTGTACTGACCTACTTTTGATTTATTCGTCCAAAATGTGGCATATTGCGTCCGCGTTATAGGCTGAATTCCATTTTTATGACTGGATTCTACGAATGTGTTTTCCGCGTCTCGGAGATTATGGGCCATATGTCTTAGTGCAATTTGGGAAAGAAATAAGCTGTATGTGGATGTGTGTAATTATTCAAATGTAATCCTCTTTGTAATCATTACAATTTTCATGAGTAACTGTAATTTAAGTACTCATTTTTTCTTAGTAACTGTAACTAATTACTGTTACATTTGTTTTGTAATTAAATTACGTAACGCCATTACATGTAACTAGTTACTCCCCAACACTGACGAGATGTGCATTAATCATCAGCCGATATATATCGTGCACCCCTATTTAACAAAGTCTATACAAAAATTATTTTAGTCCACCAACGTTAATCCGGTCATTTCTCTCCGGTCTGGTTTAATTGTCGGACTAAAATCACAGATTTTGCGTTATGATTGGTCAGCCTGCCTGTCAATCAAACTTCCTGCAAAGGGTCAATTTTGCCAATTTTTTTGCCACATTCAAATAAGAAGAGCTTCTTTTTTTATATATATTTTGGCCTTTTCCTAACCTTCCTGGGTTATTGTACGGTGTCAGAAAACCTGTATATAGACCATAGAAAGTAGTATGCACCCTTTTTGGAGTTTGAATTGGAAAAGGAAATTACACTGTATTTATTGCTTTTTTTTTTGTTTTTGATTTTTTTTAATTGACAAACATGCTAGTTTATTACCTATATCTAACCTATTACCTTTATCTAATTCCCTGATTTTGCTCTGAGAAAGAAAACATTCTCATCAGATGATGAGCTTCATGAAACTCCCAACA